>NC_079526.1:16274842-16279049 GCF_003711565.1 Takifugu flavidus | reverse complement strand
GCAGACACTAGGCCAGGCTGACACTAAAAGGGGACAGAACTCAGTTCCTATCGCCACGGTAACGTGCTGATGGGGGACAGACAAGCTCCAGCTGCCATAGTTGATCATGTAGCTGCAGAGTTTCTCTGAGTCTCGCTCAGACGATCCACTTTCTGCCGCTGTCACACTCCGCGCTTCACCCTTGGTCTTTCCTCCTTTGGGCGACACCTGATCACCATGTTCAGCCGTTCCTCACATCAGCCGTTATAAAGATCACACACACCGCGTACACACCTACAACAGCTCATCACGACACAAAAAGCTCCATAGACTGAGTCTCTTTGTCACCTGTGGACGTGTGTTTAGGTCCTGAGTGAATGTGTCTCCAGGCCACGGGTGCTTTAGATGTTATCTCCAGTGACGAACCCTGATCATGCAGCCTGAGACTGAGACACATCCTCAACCTCAACCTGCTGTCTGTCACCTCCTTAATCCGAGGAGACGTGCACGATTGCCCAGGCACTGCAGCAGCCGCCTGTGGGGGTCCTTACAGCCAGGAAGGGCAGGCGCACTATTAACCTCATCACCCTCCCCTTTCACCTTTACGGCCCTGTCATTCTACACCCTTCACTTCTACACCACTACCTGGAATTACCCTGGAGATGATGGGGTGTCCGTCAGCCGCGGGAGGAAACAGAGAGGGGCGGAGAGGGGGTTCAGTAGCATTGGGTGACCCCTGACCCCAGCAGTTTCAAAGGTTACGTACAGCCCAGACGCAATCGTTGGACGATGGGAGGAGATAAAGCATCTTTCACCCTCTGGGGTGAAGGAAGCCGAGACTTAACACACACCTGAGTGTCTTATTAATGTGTGAATGATGTTTTATTAATGTCTGGATATGGCTCAATTATAGCTTATTAATGTCTTATTAGCGTCTTATTAACGTGTGTTCACAGTCGTCTCGACATGAGAGAGGAAAGAGAGGAAAAGAGAAAAGCTCGTGCCTCGTTTGAAGGCAGTTCTCAGTACACACACTCACACACACGCCAACACACACACACACTCACACTCACACACACACACACTCACACACGCCAACACACACACACACTCACACACACACAGAGTCACACACACACACGATCAAGAGGAGTCAGAGAGGATCACAGTCAGGAGTGGAGGAACACAGGAGTCCCCATAAAGCCAAGGTTAATTCTCCTGCTCCTGCATCCATCACTGAGCAGCTAGGTGGTGTGTGTGTGTGTGTGTGGTCGGGGGGGGGGGGGGGGTAGTATTTATACGTGTGAGATGAAAGACAGACGGAGTACAGAGAAACAGGCTGGGGGGGGGGGGGCGCGTCGCTCCATTGTGTCACCAAGCACCCATAAAGGACGGCGGAGGAGCAGGAGGATCAAAAGCTTCGTTTGCTCCAACTTATGGCTCCAGCAGCCAGGGCTGTTTATCCAACACTGGGGACTGGAATCACCACGGCAACAGGAAGGATTGATGCCGGATGGGTCTGCTGGTCCTGGGATGGACAGGTGTGACCAGGCACCTGAGTTCCTGTGAGGGAGACCAGGCTGGACGGGTGCTCACCAGCAGGAGGAGCAGCGGAGGTGCTGGGGTTATGTTAGGAACCAAAGAAGCCTCTTCAGGTTTAGGTTCTTTAGGTTAGTGCTGCGTACTCTGACCCTGTTCTGACCCGTGGAAATCTCTGGGTCACATGACGAAAAAGAAAGACTTTGTTGCCCGGCGACATTCACCTGCTGACAAACTGTCCAGAAACATTTGTGTCTCCATGTGGAATCATCAGTAATTTATCCATCTGTTGTATAAACCATCCTGTCATTACCCCCGCCCCTCACCCCACACCCCCCCGTGCATCTCTGGGGTCATTTGCCTGCTCAGATGAGATTGTAAGCTATAATGGAGGAGGTGTGGAGTGCTGAGACAAGGAGAAACGGCCGTGCGGAGAGGAGCTTTGATGGTTAGTCGATCGCCCTCCTCCTTCATCTGAGAGCGGAGGGACGAGCAGCCGGACCTTGATATTATACAGGAACCACATAATTTCACAGATTACCTGAAACGCTCTCAGAAAATCATTTTAGCATGAACTAACCTTGAACATTCCCATCGTCATGTAAATGATCGCCATCAGGGGTAATCAATGGACGGGACAGCCTTGAGCCTCTTAAGGAACGCCAGAACGTTTCCATCTAAACGCCGTTTGGCTGGCAGGCGGCTCGTGACCGCCGTAAGACAAGACGAGGGGTCACATTGCCTCAAACCATTCTGCTGCTTTTATAATGATCATTAAACGGTTTGTTCAGTTGAACCCAACGCGCCTGACTTATGTATCTTCTTTATGCTTTTATTGATCTCGCTGCTGCTGAAACGTCGAGAAGAAAAGGTGCTTTTTAACGCTGAGGCACTCAAACGTGTCTCCACCTGCAGCCACGGATGCAAAACATCCTCCAACATCATTGATTTTCAGCATCAGACAACTTTGCACCTCTCAAATCGAGAAGATAGATAGAAAAACAGATAGTGAAGCCGTTGTAGCATGAGCGTTAGCATGAGCGTTAGCATGGTCTGGGGGTCCAACACTGATCAGCCCTGTTGTGCAGAGACATCAGGAGGTGGTGATCGACCTCAGCAGGAAGGTTCCTCACACTGCACCCGTGAACATCCAGGGTCTGGACATTGAGCTCGTGGAGGAGAACAAATACCTGGGTGTTCATCTCAACAATGGACTGGACTCAGAACACAGACGCCCTGTACAAGAAGGGCCAAAGTGTCTCCATCTGCTGAGGAGACTGAGGTCCTTTGGAGGGTGCAGGACACCGCTGAGGACTTTTTATGACTGTGGTGGCATCGGTGATCTTCTACGCTGGGGTCTGCTGGAGCTGTGGGAGCTCAGAGAGGGACAGGAAGAGACTCGACATGCTGGTCAGACGGGCTGGCTCAGTCCTGGACTGTCCTCTGGACTCCATCGAGGAGGTGGGTGAGAGGAGGATGTTGGCCAAGACATCAATCCTGGACACCCCCTCTCACCCCTGTGAGGCTGTGGGGGCCTTGGGCTCCTTCAGCAGGAGACTGTTACCCCCACGGTGTAAAGGGAGCGGCACCACAGGTCGTTCAGCCCGACTATCCCAACGCTTAATGCAGCACCAATGACCATATTTGGTAGATTTGCACTAGCTAATCATAACTACCTCTGGAATCTCCTATTGCATCTTTGACATTCCTTCTGAATATAATTTTTAATTCCTGTATATAATGTATAATGTACATAGTAATGTACATAATATAAGAGTCTTTTTATTTACTGTACTGTGCACCACAGAATGCCGCTGTGCACGTGAGTTTCCCCGATGTGGATCAATAAAAATGATCCTTATCCTTAACAGAGTCAGGCCTAACCCTGACCCTGACCCTGACCCTAACCCTGACCCTGACCCTGACCCTGACCCTGACCCTGACCCAACCCTGACCCTGACCCTGACCCTGACCCGACCCCTAACCCTGACCCTGACCCTGACCCTGACCCTGACCCTGACCCTGACCCTGACCCTGACCCTAACCCTAACCCTGACCCTGACCCTGACCCTGACCCTGACCCTGACCCTGAGCTGTCAGCTGACATCTGGACCGTGTTCATGAGCTCCACCTGGAGGAGGAGTGCTGCTGCTGGCCGGGGCTCACACACACACACACTCTCTCTCACACACACACACACACACACACACCTCTCTCACACACAAACACACTCTCATACACTCTCACACACACACACTCTCTCTCACACACACACATAGCCTCTCTCACACACACACACTCTCTCTCTCTCACACACAACACACATCTCTCTCACACACACACACACTCTCTCTCTCACACACACACACACACTCTCTCTCACACACACACACACACTCTCTCTCTCTCACACACACACACACTCTCTATCTCTTCACACACCACACTCTCACACACACTCACTCAGCATCCTTTTCTCTTTAAATTAAGACAAAACCTCAAACTTGTGAGTCAACAGACAGATTTTACAAACCTGTTAAATTTAGCGTGTTCATTTATTTAGATGGGAAGTTCAAATGTCTGTGCATTGGGATTAAACTTTAAAAATGTGGCCAATAAAGTAAGAACGAGCGTGGAAGCTAAAGTGTGGTGAGCTGCTCGGCCTCTGTGGGGGGGCAGCGAGAGCGTG
>NC_079526.1:16197342-16267342 GCF_003711565.1 Takifugu flavidus | reverse complement strand
ACCTTGTGTTCTCCTCGTTAACAGACGTGCACCTTCACCTTGTGTTCTGCTCGTTAACAGACGTGCACCTTCACCTTGTGTTCTCCTCGTTAACAGACGTGCACCTTCACCTTGTGTTCTGCTCGTTAACAGACGTGCACCTTCACCTTGTGTTCTCCTCGTTAACAGACGTGCACCTTCACCTTGTGTTCTCCTCGTTAACAGACGTGCACCTTCACCTTGTGTTCTGCTCGTTAACAGACGTGCACCTTCACCTTGTGTTCTCCTCGTTAACAGACGTCCACCTACGAGCTGATGCACGGCCGCTCGCGCTCCTGCCCGATGGTAAAGCAGCTGGTTGTGGCGTGATGACGCAACCCTCACCCCCAGACCCTCACCCTCAGACCCTCACCCTCAGACCCTCACCCCCAGACCCTCACCCTCAGACCCTCCCCCTCACCCTCGGACCCTCACCCTCGGACCCTCACCTCAGACCCTCACCCTCGGACCCTCACCCTCAGACCCTCGGACCCTCACCCTCAGACCTCACCCTCGGACCTCACCCTCAGACCCTCACCCTCAGACCCTCACCCTCGGACCCTCACCTCAGACCCTCACCCTCAGACCCTCATCCTCGGACCCTCACCCTCGGACCCTCACCCTCGGACCCTCACCCTCAGACCCTCACCCTCAGACCCTCACCCTCGGACCCTCACCTCAGACCCTCACCCTCAGACCCTCATCCTCGGACCCTCACCCTCGGACCCTCACCCTCAGACCCTCACCCTCAGACCCTCACCCTCATCCTCAGACCCTCATCCTCAGACCCTCATCCTCACCCTCGGACCTCATCCTCAGAACCTCATCCTCAGACCCTCACCCTCAGACCCTCATCCTCAGACCCTCACCCTCAGAACCTCACCCTCAGAACCTCACCTCGGACCCTCACCCTCAGACCCTCACCCTCGGACCCTCATCCTCAGACCCTCACCCTCAGACCCTCACCCTCAGACCCTCATCCTCAGACCCTCACCCTCATCCTCAGACCTCACCCTCATCCTCAGACCCTCACCCTCGGAACCTCATCCTCAGACCCTCACCCTCAGACCCTCACCCTCAGACCCTCATCCTCAGACCCTCACCCTCACCCTCAGACCCTCACCCTCAGACCCTCACCCTCACACCCTCACCCCAGACCCTCACCCTCAGACCCTCACCCTCAGACCCTCATCCTCAGACCCTCACCCTCATCCTCAGACCCTCACCCTCACCTCATACCCTCACCCTCAGACCCTCACCCTCATCCTCAGACCCTCACCCTCACCCTCAGACCCTCACCTCAGACCCTCACCCTCATCCTCAGACCCTCATCCTTCCTTCTTCTTCCTCCCACCTCAGTTCCTGTACGCGCTGCCTCAGAAGGAAGGTTACGAGTTCTTCATCGGCCAGTGGTCGGGAGACCAGCTGCACTTTACATCCCTCATCAACATCCAGGTGTGTGTGTATGTGTGTGTGTGTGTGTGTGGTGTGTGTGTGTGTGTGATAAAGGCAGCAGCTGCTCTCACAGTTCCAAACAGCTTCATTGATAGTTGCTCTTCCATCAGACCCTGGGGGAACAGGCCCCCAGTCAGCTGATCCTCTATCACTACCCAGACCTGAAGCAGGAAAAGGGTCTGGTCTTCATGACGGCCGAGATGGACTCCAAGTTCATCGTAAGTCTTCCTCTGAGTCTCGCGCCTCCATCACCTGATCACCTGATCCTCACCTGATCACCTGATCCCCACTCGCTCACCTGTGCTCTTGCATGCTCTGATAACAGCGCGTCCTTTGTCCTCTCAGCTGAAGGACATTTTGAGGGGGACAAGACGGAGGGACAGGCACGGTTTAACCACATGTCCCGTCCTCTGTCTTCCAGACTGTCCACCAGGCGCAGTGCTTAGCCAATCAGGTACAGCTGTTCTACGGCACGCAGAGGCAGGAGACGTTCCGATTGGTTGAGACCTTCAACCACCATCCTGCTGAGTTCAAACACATGTTGGTGATAGCGGAGCTGGAACAGAGCGGCCTGGCAGCAGCTGCTCCTGGACGATCGCCGTAGGCGACACCTTTGCTTCCGAACTTTTAGAATCAAGTGGTTCTCATCGCTGGCAAACGCACGTCAGCTTGGATGCAACGAAACCAAACAAGGCCAATGTTTCAGTCACCAGACTAAAATCAGATGATTTGGGTTGTTGCTTCAGATTTCTGTCATAAACGGTTTCATTTGAATCTGCACATTTGTTGTATTGAAGCTGCCACCAGGCGGCGCCACCGTCCAATTATCCGGTTACAAATGCGTTTCTGGTCACGTGGGTTTACATGCTACAGGCATACATACACACAGGTGTGTATATCTGCGTGAGTATATGCTCAATACTGATAGGGACATAATCTCACAGATTCTCATGGTTCAACCAGGTAACAATGATGTTTTCTTCCACAGGACTGAAAAATAACTGTTGATTTTTATTTAGAAATGGAAAAAACCTACAGTGCAAATCTCCAAATGTAATCATTCAGGGATGGTCAAAGCTTCAAAAAATAAAATTAAGACAATATTAAGGACATTTCTTGAATTCTGTATGATACATATTCATATCATTCTCAACTAAAATCCCAAATGCTCTTTAATTTCCAAACTACAGTTATAGTCACACATTATTTTTATAAAGAACCTTCTGGAACATATTGTCTTGGATCCTAGTCCATAATCACTTCTCTCTATGTGATGAAATTGCATTTTTTTAGTTCCATCATCTAAGTTTGATTCCTGAACCAGAGTGAGACAATGGCACAAACATTTAGAAAATCCTGGAGAAATAACTACAGTAAAAACGCCCCGGGAGCCCTGGGAGCAGGACGGCCCCCTGGGAGCAGGACAGTCCCCTAAGAGGCCTCCTGGGAGCAGGACGGCCCCCTGAGAGGCCCCCTGGGAGCAGGACGGCCCCCTGAGAGCAGGACGGCCCCCTGAGAGGCCTCCTGGGAGCAGGACGGCCCCATGGGAGCAGGACGGCCCCATGGGAGCAGGACGGCCCCCTGGGAGCAGGACGGCCCCCTGAGAGGCCCCCTGGGAGCAGGACGGCCCCATGGGAGCAGGACGGCCCCCTGAGAGGCCCCCTGGGAGCAGGACGGCCCCCTGAGAGGCCTCCTGGGAGCAGGACGGCCCCCTGGGAGCAGGACGGCCCCCTAAGAGGCCTCCTGGGAGCAGGACAGTCCCCTAAGAGGCCCCCTGGGAGCAGGACGGTCCCCTGGGAGCAGGACGGCCCCATGGGAGCAGGACGGCCCCCTGAGAGGCCTCCTGGGAGCAGGACAGTCCCCTGGGAGCAGGACGGCCCCCTGAGAGGCCTCCTGGAGCAGGACAGTCCCCTGAGAGGCCTCCTGGGAGCAGGACAGTCCCCTGGGAGCAGGACAGTCCCCTGAGAGGCCTCCTGGGAGCAGGACAGTCCCCTAAGAGGCCTCCTGGGAGCAGGGCGGCCCCCTGGGAGCAGGACAGTCCCCTAAGAGGCCTCCTGGGAGCAGGACGGCCCCCTAAGAGGCCTCCTGGGAGCAGGACAGTCCCCTGAGAGGCCTCCTGGGAGCAGGGCGGCCCCCTGGGAGCAGGACGGCCCCCTAAGAGGCCTCCTGGGAGCAGGACGGCCCCCTAAGAGGCCTCCTTGGAGCAGGACGGCCTCCTGGGAGCAGGACGGCCTCCTGGTGACGTTCCCGCTCCGTTGGAGCTGCTCCGAAGTGCTTCGGCCAACTTGATCTGGAAGTTGGGACTGTGCTAACGTGCAGCTACATCAAATCCAGCATCAAAGCTCTGGTCCTTTGGTCTTTCCTGCTCCCCTTCTGCAGTCTAATGTCCACGCGTGTGTAAAGAGGAACCGTAAACGTGGTTCCCCCTGGTGGCTGGCTGCAGAACACATGGAGCTTCTTGATTATGAGGGGCTCTGTCAGGGGTCAGGGGTCAGGTCCTCCAGCTTCATATTCACTGCTGCTGGTGGCCTCTGATTCTCCACGTTGACCTAAAAGAACTGACAGCTACAAAGTTTGTCGAGTTTAAAAAGTGAGGATCCTCCTAAAACTATTCTGAGGGAACGGTCAGAAGGGTCCTGCAACGTTCCTGAGCTGAGCGTCGCAACGCTGAGGTGATATCGGGACCTTCCCATCAGCTCCGGTTCTCTGAAGTGGTGCGTTGGGCTGCAGCTCCCCCTGCTGGTGGGGGTGGATCAGCACCTCCCTTGACTTATTCCCTGAGTGTCTGATCCCCAGTCTGGACTCAGTACATCACCTCGGCGTCTCTGATGCTTCCAAAAGGCAAACTGAAGGTGCTTGCAAGTCTCTTGGTGCCGCTGCCGCCGTCCCTCTTTTTCTTCCTGTTCCAGTTCAACAAGGAGGCGGAGCTCTGCCCCTTAGCTCCATCCAGGAAGTGCTGCCGTGTGTTTTCTTTATCCTTGTTGTGGGACAGCATGGCGGCCCTCCTCTCCGCCTGCCGACGCATGTCGTGCTAATTCAGCACCCATTAAAACATGGTGGTCACGTGGGTGGGCCACACCTACCTGCGTGTCGTGAGAGTGTAGCGTGACCACGCTGAGCTCTACTCCTCGATCACCGCAGCTCTTAAGCAAGTGGACGACCTCGGCGTGTTTGGCCCACTTGCAGTCCTGACCGTCCACAGCCACTATATAGTCTCCTTCCCTTAGCCCCGCCTCCTGAAAAGATATTGGTTAGACGGTAATTCTATAAACTCCAACGGTGGCGTCGTTAAAGTCGTCTTCTGACATGTTTTATCATTCCAAGCAGCGTGTGTGATGGAGGCGGAGCTTCTCACCGCGGCACAGCCTCCGGGCACCACTCCAGCCACCAGGACCGGGGAGTCTCCCCTCAGCGTCAGCCCCAGGCCGCCCTCCCTCCTCCGCAGGCCGATCACATGAACAGGACCCCAGCGAGCCCGGGCACAGAACACAGACAGGGGCCCCTGCAGCAACAGGTCCACAGGTCAAGTAGAACAACCGCAGGTTCTGCTGAGCTTGTGTCCACTGAGCAGCACAGTTCAGGACAAATGAAGGTGGGTTTCTATCACAGAAGCTCAGGACGGTAACCTGGATCTGCACCAGCCCACCTGAAGGGTGGAGCTACAAGCAGCACCTGGTGGTGACCCAGAGGGTTCAGCTCTGTCAGCAGGTTCTGACAGGTTCTTCCTTCCCTGGTGTCCCAGACACACCCCCCCTGTGGTGCTGACCTGCTCTGCTTTGTGACAATGCAGCATTGGTTTGAGTCATTCCAGGATCCTCACCAGTTTCTGGAAGATATCGGTGACCTGGACAGTAGAGAAGTCCGGTGGGGTGATTTCTGGTTTCTGATGGGTGAGAGCTGTAAGAGAGGACACCAGCGCCATCACGTCCAGAACCTCAGAGCAGAGTCTCCTCACAGACACTCACACTGGATCTCTGGAGCCTCGGCGGTTTCATCAAAGTCATCCTCCCGGTCCAGCTCCGAGTACTTGTCCAAGGAACGTCTGTGTGTGAGGGCCAGCACGTCCTGCAGGATGTCCATCTTCCTCAAGACCTTACACAGACTGTGGACCCGCATGGCCTCCTCGTGTCTGATCACAGCACGCCTCAGGTGAGCCTTACCTGCGCGCACACGCACACACACACACACACACACGCACACACACGCACACACACACACACCACACACACACACACACACACACACACACAGAGCGGTTACTGATCAGTGAAGCATAAATGTTTTCACACACGTGTGCACGTGCATGTGCACCCACCAAGCCTCCTCCTTTTTTCCGGGTCCTGTAAAATCTGGCTGAGTGACGGTCCCGCGGGGACGTTGATGTAGAAGTGAAGAAAGGCTTCCTCTGATTCCTGGCTGTCCTCCTGCTCCTGCTCCTGCTCCTGCTCCTCCTGCTCCTGCTGCTCCTCCTGCTCAGCACACACTGAGGGGTTTGGAGTAAAGGCATCGCTCGGTGTGGTTAATGAAGCCAGCGGGTTTGGGGAGACGTGTTCTGCTTCTTACGGGTGTGGTCACACAGAGCAGCAGCAGCGTAGAAGTGTGAAAGAGCTGCGAAGTGCTCGGACTTGACCTGAACCATGGAGGCCCAGGAAAAGGGCACGTAGTCCTTCATCAGGGGCTGCGTCATGGTCTGCTGCACCAGCACGTACACGTCTGACACCTGCAGAGACACACGTGCGTGGGCCAGGCGGCCGTCAGCAGCAGCAGGACGGTGGGAGCTGTGACCCGCCCACTCACCCGTGCAGCCTCCTGGGCCAGACGGAGCTGCGAAGTGAAGTGTGTGTCCGCCGTGGTGAGCGTGAGGCGCTCAAACACACACTCCTGCACCTGGGCAACCATCAGCCGGACCAGCATGCACAGCGACGGACTGCTCATGTCCAGGCTGGGAGCATTGGAGAAGTTCTCCTTCAGGTAGTTAAAGGCACCTTTGAGACAGAAGCATGAAGCCGCACGGCGTGGACACGTGGATACTTTGGTTTTACCAAACGGTGTCGTGGAATCAAAGGTTTCAGTACCTGCAGCTCTCTGAAAGGCGTCCACAGCTCTGTCTATGCCGGCCACGGCGGAGCGGTCCTGCCGAGCGCCGATCTGGGTGTACAGAGCGCCCACGTTGAACAGAACACTTCCTTTCTCAAAGGCCAGCGTGCGCTGAGACGATGGGACGCCTGTCAGAGAGTCGTACCTGAAGGACACACCACGGCCCACATGTCTCAGTGGTTCAGGACAAACAGGAGCAGAAGGCGGATATAAAGGGGGTACCAGTGGAAGAGCACACCCAGGGTCCGGTGCAGGGGGAAGAAGCGCTGGTCCAGGTAGTACAGCTGGTTGTAGTACTCCATCAGCAGCTCCAGGCCGGCCTGGTTCCGGCTCGGTGTGCGCATCGCCTGGTAGGAACGTCCCAACGTTATCATCTGCAGTGTTGTCGTCCGATTAGAGATGAAAGCTAACGAAGGGTGGATTTAAGAACCTGTCTGAGCTCCATCAGCTCCTTGATCTCCTGGTTGTACGCAGAGCTGTCCTCCCCGTAGTGTTCGCAGATGAAGTCCTGTCAGGGGAGGGGGCCAACGCCAGCATCAGCTGTGAGGAACCTCCTCTAATGCAACACATCACCTAACTGCCTCAACACTGTTGCTCAGGGTTCAATTAAACGTGTCAGCAGGGTTCATCTGTACTGGCCCAGGACGGGTTCCAGCTGGGGACCTGCAGAGGTTCAGGAATCACAGCCTACAATCCCCCCGTATGTCACCGAGGTCTAACAATGCTCAGCTTAACGGCTCGGTTGCCATGGTAACCCCCCGTCCACCTGAGCTTGATGGACTGGTGAAGTTTTCCTTTCTAAGTTCAACAGAATTTGGACTGGATCAATATCACCTACAGGTCATCAGGGGCTCCTGGTTCTGCAGGTCCCACAAACAGGGACAGCGTTAAAACGGGGGGGGGGGGTCTCTAGATCTGACAGTTCACCTGGATGGGAAGTGTGAAATCCACCTCTTTGGTTTCCTTTAACCCCAGTGGGATCATGGGAACGTTGATGGTCTCGCTGGGAATAGAAATAAACACAGAATGTGTGAGTGGGAGAGTGTGTGTGTGTGTGTGCGTGCGTGCGTGCGTGCGTGTGTGTGTGTGTGTGTGTTGTGTGTGTGTGCTCAACAACAGTGATGCCAGCCCCACCATCTGTTTACCTTCAGACCCAACAGGCTCCTTCATCCTGCTAATGAGCCCAGCTAATTCCAAGACTTAGCCCATATGGTAAAGAACCCCCAGGACGTAACACACACCACTGGGTGATTAATTAGCCTGTAATCAGTGATTTATCCCTCCCTTGAGCTGCAGCTGCACATGAGTCTGAACATTAAAGCTCCTGGCCTGAACCCACAGGGTCCACGAGCCTCTACCTGTCCGTCTGATAGGCCTCCATGTTGCTGTTGAGCTCCTCCAGCTCCTCTTTGAGAAGCTGCAGGTTGGAGTTGACGAAGCTGAGCTCCAGAGCCACCGTCTCCTTCACCTTGTTGTTGCTGGTCGCCCTGCAGAGGGACGCAGACGCCACATCAGCGCAGGACATCGGTGGATTACAACAAAGCAGATGGAGATGTTCCAGGGAAGCGCACGTGTTTGTGCACTCGCCATAACCCAAATATCAAACCTAACCGACAGCGGGGGTGACGTATCTCAACACCTGCAGCCATCACGTGAACATGACGAGAATCCCAAAATTACACAACCAACAACAGCAGAGACAGAAAAGATCAAACACATTTATGCAGAGGAATCCAGTCAGCCCCCCCAGACACACACACACACACACACACACACACTCACACACACACACAATAACACAACTGCCTCTAGGATCAAGTCAAGGCTAATCTGATTAATCAGTTTTAAATTAACTGCCAAATATCCTTTACACACACACTTCACTTAAAATTCTAGTTGTAGTTTTTGGGTGTGTGTGTGTGTGTGTGTGTTGGGGGGGGGGGCTGCTGTGGAGGGTCTGACTGGTGAGTGAAGACCTCATATTTTTGTGCCAGTTTGGTTTTTGGGACCATTTTGGAATTTAAGCTCTGTGTGTGTGTGTGTGTGTGTGTGTGTGTGTGTGTGTGTGTGTGTGTGTGTGCGTGTGCGTGTGCGTGTGCGTGTGCGTGTGCGTGTGCCTTGTGCGTGTGTGTGTGCGTGTGAGTGAGAGTGAGGACAAACAAAAAAGTCTGACTGCCAGACAAACAAGGGCTGAGCTTTGCAGGGGCCCTGCTGGTTTCTCTGCATGGGAACAGGACAGGGTGTGTGTGGGGGGGGTGAGTGTGTGTGTGGGGTGTATGTGTGTGTGTGTGTGGGGGGGGGGGTGAGTGTGTTTGTGTGAGTGAGTGAGTGTGTGGGTGTGTGAGTGAGTGTGTGGGTGTGTGTGTGGGGAGTGTGTGGGTGTGTGTGTGGGGGGGGTGAGTGTGTGAGTGCGTGCGTGAGTGTGTGAGTGAGTGAGTGTGAGTGTGTGTGTGTGAGTGTGTGTGTGACACCCTCCAGGAACTCTGGCTTCGCCCCCTGAACTGTCAGATCAACAGTAAAATGTGGAAAATGGTGAAAAACATTTGTTATGAATTAAAGAATTTCACTGATTTAAGTGTGAAGGTGTCGACATGAATACGAGAACCGGATTCAGGATTCAGGATTCAGGATTCAGGATTCAGGACGTTTCTCTTGAAATGCATCTGCAGTCATTGAATTCAGGTTTTTATCTTCAAAATAAACTCAACATTTTTCTTTGTCGGTTAGAAACATTTGTTGGTTTGAGATCTTGTTTGGGATATGTTGACCTCTGACCTTCTCTGACCTTTCCCATCTCAAGAGTCACCAGGTCAACAAGCTAGCAAACGCTAAGCAGCACAGCAGAACCTGCTGCAGCGGCGCTGGGAGCTGCTCCTCACCCTCACCTGAACAGGTTCTCTGCTCCTCACCTGAACAGGTTCTCTGCTCCTCACCTGAACAGGTTCTCTGCTCCTCACCCTCACCTGAACAGGTTCTCTGCTCCTCACCTGAACAGGTTCTCTGCTCCTCACCCTCACCTGAACAGGTTCTCTGCTCCTCACCTGAACAGGTTCTCTGCTCCTCACCTGAACAGGTTCTCTGCTCCTCACCCTCACCTGAACAGGTTCTCTGCTCCTCACCCTCACCTGAACAGGTTCTCTGCTCCTCACCCTCACCTGAACAGGTTCTCTGCTCCGGCCCTCACCTGAACAGGTTCTCTGCTCCGGCCCTCATGCGCATCTCCTTGTTGATCTGCTGGTTGATGCGAGCGCGGCGGTGCTGCAGTTTGCTCCTCTGCGTCTGGGCGAGAGGGTCACATCCCTGATGGGGATCAGGAAACACAAGAGAGGTTTGAGAATCTGAACCCTAACCCAGGTCCTAACCCAGGTCCTAACCCTGAACCAGGTCCTAACCCTGAACCAGGTCCTAACCCTAACCCAGGTCCTAACCCTGAACCAGGTCCTAACCCTAACCCTGAACCAGGTCCTAACCCTAACCCTGAACCAGGTCCTAACCCTAACCCTGAACCAGGTCCTAACCCTAACCCAGGTCCTAACCCTGAACCAGGTCCTAACCTAACCCTGAACCAGGTCCTAACCCTAACCCTGAACCAGGTCCTAACCCTACCCCAGGTCCTAACCCTAACCCAGGTCCTAACCCTAACCCAGGTCCTAACCCTGAACCAGGTCCTAACCCTGAACCAGGTCCCACTCTAAAGCTAAACAGTGGTACGGAACGCTGACACATGGAGCAGCTGTAGTGTCAACACACTCCCGTTCCTTATTCCCGCATGTTTCTCTTTACACAGTTGGGAATAATCCTGCGTGGATCAGAACTCTGGCCCGGCTCCCCCGTCTGCCCAGGAGGACCAACGTTCCTCTGACATCTGAGGCAGCAGATCAAGTTAAAAAGCCTCCAGCCGACGTCCCCTGTCCTGTCCTAAAGGGTGTGGACATCAGCAGGTGTCCCCACAGAACCGTCCAATCACGAATGAGACATTAACGCCTTGTTGACAGAACCAGCTGTCTGGAGGTGAAAGGTGCCCAAAGGGGGCCAAAGGTGCTCAAAGGTGCCCAAGGGTGCCCTGAGGGGCCCAAAGGTGCCCAAGGGTGCCCTGAGGGGCCCAAGGTGCTCAAGGGTGCCCTGAGGGGCCCAACGTTGCCCAAGGTGCTCAAAGGGGCCCAAAGGTGCTCAAAGGGGCCCAAAGGTGCCCAAGGGTGCCCTGAGGGGCCCAACGTTGCCCAAGGTGCTCAAAGGGGCCCAAAGGTGCTCAAAGGGGCCCAAAGTTGCCCAAGGGTGCTCAAAGGGGCCCAAAGGTGCTCAAAGGGGCCCAGAGGTGCTCAAAGGGGCCCAAAGTTGCCAAGGGTGCTCAAAGGGGCCCAGAGGTGCTCAAAGGGGCCCAAGGTGCTCAAAGGGGCCCAAGGTGCTGGAAAGGGTGGCCGGCAGACGCAGAGCTGCCCGTGTGGCTCCTGCCGGGCGGCCTTGTCCAATCCTGACATTATCTCCAAAGGTTCGTGATGTGGGCGCGCGCCCGTGCGCCCGTGCGCGTGTACCTTTCGGACGCTCCCCCCGTCTGCGGGTAGCGATGGAGGTGTTTCATCGTCGGAAGCGCCGTCTGACAGGGCCATGTCCAGGTCCCTGCTAGAGGAGACACCGATGAGTCTCGCGTGTCTCCGCTCAGGTCCTCACAATCCGCGTGGGTTACAGACAATAGATTAAATTCTTTAATCCCAATAAAAACCTAAAGTTCGCTAACAGCTCGCAGATTTAGCACTTGCCTTGTCGCAGGTTCCTCCATCATGGCGACCAAAGCGTTCGCGAGGTTTCTACATTTCTCTAAAAGAGGGAAAGAAGAGAAAAACAACTTTTAACGGTGTAAAATCCGCCTCAGCTCGGTGCTGTGATAGCGCCTCCTCCGCTGCGCTCTGACCGTGTGAAGCGGAGGCGGGGCTTGGGGCTAAATGGGCCAATCAGCGTGCAGCTCCACAGCGCCAGCGGAAAGGTGACCAATGGAATTGCAGATTTAGCCTGAATGACGTCCACGTTCGGCCAATCACACGTCATCCAAGGCGTCCCTCCGCTCCGACAGCCGTTTCCACGGCAACGTCAGGGCCGTGGTTGTGTGTGGTCCCAGAGAGGAATTAAGAATTCTTTCAACCTCCCGTGGAGCTCAAAACACGAAGCTTTAACGATAAGAGCTTAACGGTGATTTAGAACGAAGAGTGATTTTCTGGGTTTAAAGTACTTTTCTGTCGCGAAACTGTCAAATTTTCTATCTTCCTCAAAATATATACATTTAAAAAAAATACATACAAATTAAATAATGCAAATAAATACATTTTTAATGATTAACAAATTATTTGAAACAAAATGCTAATTTGCCATAAATAAAATGTAAGATTAATCATCTACTTTTGCTTTAAGAATCGGATTTAATGGAGAGGAAAAGAATCAGAATCAGAATAATCGCTGAAAATATTAAATATTGCAGGTGCACAAGTACTAAGTTACAATCTATTAGGTAGTCTCGACATATAGATGATACTGAAATGATCCGTATATTTAGTATATTTCCGCTTTTCTTAGAAAAATTGTAATTAAGTTTGTATTGATAACTAATTGATTTGGCCGCGAGGGGGCGGTAAAATCGTTTAGATTCAATTTCAAAAAGGACGGAAGGAACCTGCGATGTTTCCGGTCAGCGGCGGTGAAAACTAACCAAAACATGAGTCTTAATGACCTTTAGAGTGAACGCTGCAGAAATAACCTGACATTTTATACAAGAAGAAGAGGTTGCCTGATCATTTCGATTTTCAATTTGTGACATTTCACACAGTCATTAAAATCAAAACTTTCAATACGTCAGGCGGAAAATGTCAAATTGCTCAGAAATGACCAATAAAAATATAAAAGCCAACTAAAACAACAATGAACAATGTCACAGATGTGTTGTTTATGAAAATGCCTTCAAGGTCAATTCAGCATTCCATCATCAGAACCAGAGCTGGAGGTGTTGACTGATATCAGAAGTCCAGCAACAGCTGATGGATGTTGGGGCCTGATGGACCCAGTCCACCTGATGGACCCAGTCCACCTGATGGACCCAGTCCACCTGATGGACCCAGTCCACCTGGGTCCATCAGGACAGTCTGGGACGACCTCTCCTGTGAGTGAGGAGGAGCCATTTCTCTTTCAATTGTTATAATTCTTTTGTTATTTTACCTTTATTCTTTTGTGGTAGCTCGGCCAGCAGAAGGTTCTGGTTCATCCAGGTCAGTTATCCAAGGGACGGTCTGTGTCCACTGGACTGATCTTGACGTTTCGCCCTCTCTCCAGAAGGTTTCTCCATTTCTGAACTGGCTGAGAGCAGAACTTGAAAATACAGCCCTTGTGTCCCGTGTCCCGTCCCGTAAAGCTTCAGGTTCTACAGGTTCAGGTCTGATCCAACTGTGGACAGAAGATCCACCTAAACAAGCTCCTAAACAATCCACCTAAACAAGCTCCTTTGAAGGTTTCTTTCTTCCCTGATGGGCCACTTTTCAAGGTTAGGTCCCAGAGGGCGTGTCTGGAGGTTTCCATGGCTGGGCTCTTCTTCTGACCGCTGGGTTCTGACCGCTGGGCTCTGATCACTGGGTTCTGACCGCTGGGCTCTGATCACTGGGCTCTGACCGCTGGGCTCTGACCGCTGGGCTCTGACCGCTGGGTTCTGACCGCTGGGTTCTGATCGCTTCCAGTTCAATCACAGACGAGTCGACCTTTTAGTTTCAGTGTATAAAAGCAAAAGTGTCTGAAGGTTTTTGTTCTGTTTCAGCTTTAAAATGGGTGGTTGAAATGGGTCCGACCCAGAAGCTGGAAACGACGGCTGATTCTGCTGAGAGCAGAGTTGTGGGTGCGGAGCAACAACAGAAACATCAGGTTTGGCTTTTCTTTCCTTGCTTTATTGTTCTATTTGGACCTGCGTTTGGCACTACACGGTTAGATTTACACGTTAGCTTGTTTCTGAAACAAACATCTATCCAAAGCCTTCGTCTTGTGGCAAGCAAAGTATGAATACAGCTAAGAAAAATAAAGGTTTACATCTGTCCTCCTTACTTTACACATAAAATAAAAACACTTTTTGGACCCCCGCAAAAATGGGGGTATTAAAATATTTGACATTTGTATCACAAATCAATGTAATGAGACAAAAAAATCAAACATAAAAAACTGTACAAAATGATAAAATACATTTTAAAGTCTCATGATCGAATGGTGCAGAGGATATAATTGATTTGTTGCATTACTGACCATAAATCTAATTAATAAAAGGATGTGAGCCTCATTTCTTCTGCTGGATAAAATTCAGATTTACTGGATGTCGGACTTGTGGGAGAAGCGGGAAGTTTGGATTTGGGTGAAGAACAGAACCTGAGGAGGAGAGAAAATGGGACGTGAGAGAGAATTCTGAGAGGTTTGATGAGCAGCCACCTGAAAAGGCTCCTCACCTTGGTTCAGGTAGGCCTTCCCCGGCTGGTAGCCTCCGTTACCCGGCTGGGGGAAGTTCTGGGGCATCCGGTAGGGCCAGGACGGAGACTGGGCGGCTTTGCTGTGCTCCCACAGGCGTGGGCTCTGGCTCACACCTACAAACTGGGCTGGCTGGCCTGAATCTGAGGAGAGAAGAGAAGCAGCTCAGCACAGACCGACTCCTCTCCAGGCCAAGCAACCACAGCTGGCTCAGCAACAGGAACCTTTCCTGGAACTAATCCGAGTCCAGGACTCTCCATAGACCCAGTCCACCCAGTGAATACCTGACTTCACCACAGTGCCGTTGCCCAGCAGCGAGCCCGGTTGTGCCAGGGGGTTGTGCCAGTGTCCTCCCCGTCCCGGCCCACTCACGCCCAGCTGCCTCCCTGCCGGCTGTGCAAAGATGATGCTGGGGTCATTCAGGTTCATCGGGCCGGGGCTGCTCACGGAGCCCCCTGTCGGGCAGCCGCCCCCCGAGGGGGAGCGCAGCGTGAATTTCAGGCCGGGCGGAGAGGCCACGGTGGCAGAGGATGAGGTGAGGACCGGACCGTGGATGGGCCAAGAGGTGGAAGGGAGGTGGACTGGGTGGTGGGAGGGAAGAAGCCCCAGCGCAGTGAGCGCCCCCGGGTGGTACTGGCCAGAGTTAGAGGGTGGGAAGCTGAAACGGGGCAGGGGGACCTGGGGGTGGCTGGCTTGCTTGGCCGGACCCGCAGGGCTGCTCTTATTGAGGGTGGACTGCGGGGAGCTGGAGCACTGGGCCAAGGCCTGGGGGCCGGCTGCAGGCTGTGGGGAGTACGGGGGGGTCTGCCGACTATCAGACTGTTGGGAGAAACAGACACTCCGTCACTCCACTTCTGATCAAGGTTGAACATTCACAGCTGTGGGGATCAAAAGCTTTTTACTGACACATTCAGAGGACTGTCTGGTCCTTCCGGGACCATCTGCAGGCGCCTGGGGAACGGGGAGGGACTGGGAGGCCCCCATGTTCCGGACCACGTGAGCTGGGGAAGAACCAGACAGAGAACCTTGGGTCATGGGTGGCCGTGACCACAGGAAGAGTGACTGTGACCCGGAGTGTTGGGGGACACCTGAGGCTGCAGCCGCTCTCTGCTTGAGGTGGCGGTACTCAGGACAGTCCCTCCGCACGTGGCCCGGGTCGCCACACTGGAAGCAACGCCGGTCTTTCAGCTCCCGCTCCTCCTCTTTGACGTCCTCGTCTTTGTCGTTCTCCTTCTTCTTGACTCTGCCGCACAAGCAAAAGGTTGAATGAAGTCCAGATCCTGAGTGTCCATCAGTGTTTGCAGACCAGAGAGGGTCCAACCCAGTTGGGAGAGGAACCCTTGCTGGATCACAGCCATCTGAGGCTTCAGCTCAGGTTCCTGACCCGACCTTTGGCCTTCACTCTTTATTCAGCCAACCTGCGTCTCTTGGGACAGTCCTTCATGTAATGTCCGATCTTCCCGCAGATCCTGCAACATCTGTCATTGGGCGCCAGCTCGCCATCTGTCAACACCTTGGAGTCAAAGAAGTAGTCCTGCAGCAGAACACAGCGTGGTGAGTCTCTCCAGGAGGCCCCGACCCTCCCATCACAGCTGACCTACCACTTCCGTGCTGGGGACGGGATAAAAGGGCGTTCCAAACAGCTTCCTCCCGTTGATAAAAGCCTTCATGATGAAGTTTGTCACTACAGGGAGTAAAAGAAAGGTGTTCCCAGGTGAGGTCACACTGGTTGTTAGAAACAGTGACTTAAAGGAGTCATTAAATGCAACTCTTGGAGAGGCCGCAGCAGCTCTGATGGACACACTCACTCTTACGAGACACTCCAGCCCCCAGATTGTGATTCAAGTCAAATGGATCTGAAGGGAGGAGCAGAGGAGTTAGAGGAGAGGAGAAGAAGGCGGCGGCGGCGTGCAGGCGAGCCAGGCGCCAGCGCAGCACCTTCGATGGCGATGCATTTACTGGTCCACTGCTTCTCAAAGGTGGTGAGGCGTTTCTTCTGCCGGATGCTGATGACGTGCTCCTTAAAGTCGAACTCCTCCGTGTAAAAGCGCAGGAGGCCGAGCCACAGCTCCCCCACCGACTCCGTGTTTGGCTGCAGCGAGGAGAGGACCTGGTGCTGCGGACAGGACAGACTGATGGACAACTGCTGCCTCTCCTCCATCTTTACCATCAGATGTTTCTGTAACGGTGCGTTCAACGACCCGCTCGCCAAACTCACAAGGTCACTGAGGTCATCACAGAAGAAGGCGTTCCAGCCGTCGACCATCCGCTGAGGGACTGTCGTACCATCGAAGATCTGAAAAGTACAAACCACCCCTTAGTCCCATTCTGTTCAGGACCTGAGTGGAAGCGACAGTCGGGTCGGTACCTCCTGCAGGACGGGGATGACCGGCGGCTGCCTCTGCTGCAGGAAGTAGAGCACCATCAGGATGTAAGCGTAGGAGGAGAGGCTTCCTCTGGATGCATCTCCGATGTCACAGCGCTGCACAGAAACAGGCCCGTTAGTGTTGGGGCAGCGTGAAGACGTCAGCGCGGCACCAGAGACCAGTCCTTCAGACCTTTGCAAAGACCTTCATGGTGTAGCCCAAGTACTGCACGCGTGGATCCAGAGCTGCGTACGTGGCCAACATCCTGGTGTTATGCTGAGCCTGCACACACGTGCACACACACGCGACGTTTGTGGGCGTGGCCACTGGAGGCCTGTTCTGCTGGGACGGGTCACTCACCAGGGTGTTGTACAGGCTGATGTCTCCCTCCAGACCGCTCTGTTTGTGTTCAAACTTCACAATAGGCACTTTGGCTGTTGTGATGGGCAAAATGTTCCTCAGACCTGTGGAGTCGAGAGCTGATGGTCAGACTCTGTCCTCCACTGAATGGAGCTGTGACGGATGTGAGGGCAACTTCACTCACCTGTGTGCTTCTTCAGAACTTTTGCCAGGCCTTCGATGATCTCCTTACAGTTCAGCATCTGTTCAAACAAAGGAATGATTAAAGATTCACCTGCCCCCCCCCAGCTTCCATAATGTCACCTGTGTAAAATATGCTTTTACCTCTGCAGTCTCGTGACCCTCCAGGGTCATGCAGATGTCCAGATCACTGTCACGGAAGCCGAAGCCGTTCTTGGAGGAGCCAAACAAGCAAAGCTGCGCTTTCTCTGTGAATTCACACACACACACACACACGCACACACACACGCACGCACGCACACACACGCACGCACACAGGCTGTTGGTGACATCCCAGAGAGATGCTGCTCCTCTCAGGTTCGTCCATTCAGTTGTCACTGGAAGCCATTTTCATCATGAGGGTGAATGGTGAGGTTTCCTCTTGGGTATTGCTCACCATTGTACTCCTTCCTGATGAAGCGCTCCAGACTAGCAAGGATCTGCTCCCTCTTCTGCTGCTCAACATGTGTCGGTGACAGTTCAACTACAGACACAGCACAAGTGAGAGCTGCAGCATCACACAACCAACCAACCTACAAACAGACGCGTTGGAAGGGCCACGGGGCCTCTATACGTGCACACATCTGTTGAGAAGAGAAAGTGCTGATGTCTCACAGTAACACAGTCTGCAGAGCCCGTCCAGGATCTCTCTGAAGCGCTCCGTCATCGCAGGCAGAGGCTTCAGCTCGATCTTCTTGAAGTCCTCTGGACACTCGTCCTTCAGGTGACCATCACGTTTGCAGATGCTGCACACGACCGTTGGAGGCTGAAACCATGTTTAAGCTTTTCAATCATGAGAATAATTGTTTTCATGCAGCCCTGAACATCCTGGGCTAGAGACGCTCCCCTTTACTAAAGTGCCGGAGCTTTTCTGTAGTTTCAGTTCACAGGGCCCAGGCTCGGCAGTTATGAGGGGGTGTTTATTTCCTAAAGGTTACATATTCAGAAAGAGTCAACGAGGTTGTTGCAGTTACCTTCCCTCCAGTGAAGATCATCTTATCAAACACGTAATGGAGGTGATCTGATGGGACGTCCTGACGTGTGACGCTGCCCATCTCCTCTTCACTGTCCAGCAGCCCATTGGGGGAGGGGGACGGTTTGCTCTCATCACTGAGAACCATGTCCATAAGGCTGGTATCTAAAGTCTTCTCCCCCATCTTTGTGGACAGATGTGAACCACCATCTTCTTTGTCACTCTCATCCTCCGTTAACCCTGTGAGTCTACAGCTGAGATCATCTTTCACCCCATCTTCCTTGTTCCTGATGGGAGTCTCTCCATCAAGTTCCTCCACCTTTGTGCCGTGCTTGGCCAACTGGTGACCTCTGAGCGCCCCCCCTCCGTGCCTCCTCTGAGGGCAGGCAAAGTATTTGTAGGCAGTACGAAAACGCTCCTGGATGTATTCAAATACCATCTGGCTGTTCAAGCTGCGTGCAACATTCCTCTTCAAGGCAAAAGGATCTTAAGAGAGGAAAGACAAGGGAATACAGCTTCTCTTTAAGACCTACGGGACCACATTCAGACTGCTGGCTCACCTTCAATGGCCAGCCTGCGGCGAGGCCAGTTCTTCATCTCCCTGGACAGGAGCCCCTTAAAGCGGATGCTGATGATGTACTCTTCAAGGGCAAATTCCAGTGTGTAAAACCGCAGCAGCTCCAACCACAGCTGGCCCAGTGACACACTCTTACTCAGGTCAAAGGTTAGCCGAGACTTTAATGGAAAAATAGGCCATGTTAAAACCCGTGTGGTAACCAGGGCCAACCCCCCCCCCCCCCAGCTGTTTAAATGTACTGTCAGACTCACCAAACCCTCCGAACATTGTGCATCATTTAGTTTTATCTGCTCGGGTTTGGCTTTGCCGTCCCCTCGAGCCTCGGAGCGGTTCTCCCCTCGTCCATCCGTGGAGGTCGGAGGTCTGCGTTCCCATTGCACAAACATGTCCTGTGAGATTCCAGTTAGATGATACTCGTCCACATGCTTCACTTCAAATCCTTCGATCTGCCAGAAATTAAGTCTTGGGTGATTATAAAACTAACAGAAAGTGACCATTATTTAAAAAGGTGTGATTCTGATCCTCCTTTTACTTGGTTAGATTCTGTGAATTGAATGCAGGTGATTTTTTTCCCTTGTATTTTTATAATCAGGAGAACAAAAGAAGGTCCATTGTCCTATTTGTGTCAAGATTAGAAGACAGTTTTGTTTTCCCATTGACCTACCCAGTGCCCCAGGTAGACGGGGAGGACGGGCTCCTTCCTCTGCTGCAGGAAGAAAATGACCATGAGGGCAAACGAGTATGAGGGGATGCCGCCTTCAGCCTGGCAGTCGATGTGGCACAGCTACAGCAGGAGGAAAAGCACAGGAAGAGGATCAGTCCCAATCCCCTCTGCCTTTCTCTTTCAGCAGAAGAAGCTTTACCCTCGCCCAGTGCCGGAAGGCCAGCACCAGGGGAACCAGTCTGGGCTCCAGTTTAGCCAGAGCTGCCAGGTGATTGGTGGTCAGACAGGCAACGTCGTTCCCTGCAGTCACTTTACAGAGCAGGCCGCTGCAGAGAAACGCAAGTTCAACAGCAGAAAAATAGCGGAGAAGCCAGAATTCATTTAATTCCTGATTCACAACCTTCATTCGTGACTGGGAAGTCGTGACATTACTCTGACATTCCATACAATTGTTATTCATTGGTGGAGGAGTTACCTGCTAACGTCACGACAGAACACAGCAGGAACTTTGGCGTGGAAATCTGATTCCACCTCAGAGAAGTCAGCTGCACGAATGACAGAAAAATAGGAAACAACCAAAACTGACTGTACACATGCTTGTTTCTGCATTAAAAGAAACATCTGGACCAAAGCAAAAGAAGAGACGTGCATTTAACTGATATGATGAGGTTGATAACGTCAGCCACAGCAGCTCAATTTATGATGTGCAAAATAAAACTTACAATTGTTCTTCAGGATCTCCAGAACTTGAATTAAGACTTCAGGTTGTGTCATCTGAGCAGATACAAAGACCACAAGAGGATCAGCTGACAGACCAAAGCTCCATCACCACGCATCACAACGGCAGACTTACCGAGGACGGGTGGGTGACGTCTATGTTGATGTCACTCGTTTTGAAGGCAAACTGCGTAAGTGTTGAGCCATAGAGTCGGAGCGAACAAGCTTAACAACACAAAAGGAACATTTCATTTGGTGGCGATTTGGCAAACATAAAGCTTCAAGGCCGAGCACATGTCCAAACCTGGGAGGTGTCGTCGGATGATCTCCTCCATCGTCGTGACCACAGCCTTCCGGGCCCCAAAGTCGTCCTCGGAGATGCCGTTCTCCCTCATAGTTCTATGGATGGAGATGTCCAAGGCTCTCAGGTGGGCGGCAGAGGCAGGTGGCAGTGCCCGCAGCTCATTCTCCTCCTGCTTTTCCTGATACATTAAAACACTTCAAATAGCCAATCAGAAAAATAACCACAGAATTTGAATGCAAGAGGGCTTTAAAATCCCCAAACCATGATGTTTTTCTTGTGTCTCTTCTCCTTGATGTGCTTGTGTGCTCCTTGGATGTTCTCGATGTGCACAGAACAGAGCTTGCATAAATACTGGTAGTTTGGATACTCGGGGGACTGCTACAAAGATACAGAGGGGAAAAAATGGTATGAGGTTTAATGCCCGAAAGGCTAATGTATGTAAGCAACAGTCCCTGCATTGTGAACTACAATATAAGGCTAAAGGGAGACCATATATGATGCTTGCTGCTTTACTTTCAACAGTCGGTGGATATAATCTCTGCAGAGGCGCTCCTCTGCCTGTCGCAGACCCAACTGTTGCTCTGTTATGGAACCTTCTTCCACCACGGGCTTCTCCTCTGCACCTTCTTCCACAGGCGCACACACCAGTGGGCCAGATTTCAGCCCTACAGACGGTAAAACAACACCATTGACCCAAGTTAAAGTCAGCAACCTCCCCCGGCCCGCTCTCTGAGGTCTTTCTCAGTCATACCAGAGACTACAGGAGAGCCGGTCTCTCTGTATGTCGAGGGGCTGCTATCGGTAGAATAAGACCCTGGAGAATCAGGAGCTTCTGTAACCTGCTGCTGATGTGAATTGGCAGCTTTTCCTTTGCCGCTTTCCCCAAAATTTGTTCTTCCGCTCAGCCTGGTGAGCCTGGAGGAGCGCCCTCTCATCTTTCCTGGTCCACTGCTCCCTGGGTTGTGTTCTTCCTTGACAGCATTGAGAGTTCCTTGTCGCCTGGTTGTGGTCACAGTTTCCTCCATGTGTGTGTGACCATCTTTGTTGGTCTTTTCCTTAGACAAAGGTTTGGCTCCTCTGGGCTGAGATTGTTTGCCTAATTTTGCAGGACTTTTGGACTTATCCATCCTCTGGTCCTGTTGTTCTTGTGCCCAACAGAGTCGACAGCACAATAAGGAGGACCAGCGAGCAGGACACCTCAAGTCTGTGGCAAAACACAGGTTAAAAATAAAAAAAGGTTTCCTCTATTAAACCACATAACCAATGACCTTTTTCTATTTTAGATTCAAAGAGAAAACAGAACAAGGAAGACAGAAGGAACTCGCATTTATAAATATGAAATCAATAAAAACGTCAGTAGTTTATAATTTTTGGAGCAGTTTAAGCTCTTCGAAAAAGCAGCAAAGCATCCCTGTCCCATCTATAATCCGATGTAACCGGATCGACAGTTGACAGCGAACCTTGTTGCATTTTAGGGAAAATGAAAGTGAAGCGAGCTCTCGTCCACTTAGCTTTGGCACAACTTCAACGTTTTCCACTCAGACGCCATCGAATGAAAGAAGTGCTCACCATTAAAAGCAAGGCGTGTGTTTCCCTGTGCTGAAAGAAGGCAAAGCCTCCCCACAGAACCCCTCTGCTGTTAGCGCGGACAAATGTTGGTCGTGTGGACCGGTCGCCTGACCGAGCTAGCAAACGGGAAATTAATAACAGTGGCACACTTGCCACAAAGAAGTCACTCCATAAAACCGGAGAAAGGCCATTTCAACACCGCCAAACACGGTCCTAATTAAGTAGGATCCAGAAATACGGTCTGGTAAAGTGGCTCGGTTGTGTCTGTGATCCTACTTCCAATAACATTTTCCAAATCTCACGGCCCTGTTCAAAACAGCATCCATTGACGCCATGTTAATACACGACCCCGTTGCATTGTGGGTGCGGGAAAGGGGGCGTGTCCTCCGTTGTGTTCAAATCACTCGGAAACTTTTCCTTCCGTACATATAAATATTGACTCAATATACGTTCCATCTTCTTGGCAAAAGTGCGTTTTTGCAAGTCAACCGATTTCTTACTCATTGTAGTTACTAGCGATCGTCTCTCTTTGGTGGTAATTTTACTTGTATTTAGTTTTGTATGTGTTTTGGAAGTGTACCATTACAGTAAAGGCGAAGGGTTAGGCAGTGAGCGCCATCACTTCCGGTAGGGGCGGAGCAATCGGTGGTAAATTGCGAGCTTGCCAAAACTCCGCCTCCCAGCTTTCGGACCCGCCTCCCTCGGGCTCGGACCGGGTTGAGGTTGGTTAAGTTGTAAACTCTGTAAACTCTGTAAACTCTGTAAACTCTGTAAACTGCAAATCGAGCTGAGATGCAGCTCTGTCGTCACGCCAGAGAGTGCGCTTATCTGCAGTTATTAATTCTAAAGTCACGTGTTTAAAAATGTTACCGCAATAGAATATCGGTGCTCATTAACTGTGCCAGCAGACTTGTTTGGTGACTTAGTCACTACGTTTACTGTGGTAAATCAGCTAGATAACAATGTTTCTCAATAGTACTTATTTTACTTCGCCCGTGGAAATACGTTTTACTGGTTTTGCATAGTTGAAAACTCCAAATTTAAGAAGTAAACGTCTTGTGGGTAGTGGTAGCTCAGTCTGTTGGGAACTGAGCTGAAAGGTGGATGGTTCTTGGTTCCAGCCCCAGCGCAAACAAGACAGCAAAGGTGTTCTGGTAGTGGGGGAATGTGCCGGAATAGCTTAAGAACTCTTCTAAAGTACGCTTGAGCAAGGTACTGAGCACAAAAAAGCTCAAAACTCCCCCCTTTGATGAACTGGCACCTCATCCAGGGCTGGCCCTGCCTTCACCCTTTGTGCACCTTCCCCTTGATCCCCAAAGGGATACAGTGGTTAAGAGAATGAGAGAAAATCGCAATTATTGATTGCAAAAATGTCACTTTTCCATTATGTAATTCAAGAGTTATATTCATAGCACAAATAGTTTAAAGGTAATCAGAGAAATCTAGTTTTATATAGTTAAAACATAGTTTAGGACAATCCAGTGCAGCTGTGGCTCTTTCCTCAGTCATACAGTCCTCTTTTCCCTGTTATTTAAAACCCTGCATTGCCAGTTTATTTGAGCTCAACGCATTACAAAATTAGCAATCGAGACTCGTTAGCAATCAACATGGCTCTGGAAGAGCGAAGGCACTGGTGGGAGGGGGCCAGATTGCCCTTTTTGTAAAATCTTGGAATATATCTGGACTGCCAAGAGACTGATTTCACATCAATTCTATCTCATCAATTTTCATGGTCCCACATCTCTCTGGATTTCATGGAGATGGCCCAGTAGATCCTCTGCCTTCATGGGATTCCTCTGCACGTTGTCTCTGACCAGGGACCCTGGTTTTCGTTGACATTTGGAAGGAATTTTGCAGCCAGCTTGGGGCCACAGTGGTGAGGAGAGTGGAAATTCCTCCTCCTCCTGCTCTGTGCTGCATTGCTCCTCCATTGCTCCTGGTGCTTCTGCTGCACCAACAATAATAATAGAGACAATAAAAAGGAATTGTATTTTAATAGGTTCTAACAATATTGTGCAGAGAACTTTGCAGGATGATCCAACCTGAGGATTCAACTCTTGAGACCACAATCATAGACAGCTTTTTGCTCCTCTTTCTCTGGTGTCTAAGATCTCTCTCTGTTTAGCTCGTGGATTAGCTCTTCTCGTCTCTTTCGCGACTCCTGCTGAGCCTTGCGGTTTTCCTGTATCTTCATCATCAGCTGCTGCTGCTTATCTGACAGCACCTTCATACGAGGAAGACAGAGCACAGCGATTAAATGCTGAATACGATGAGAAACATTTTATTTGAGTTTGAAACAAGTCGACCTTTTGCATGAGCAGCTCTCTTGCTTTTCTCTCTTTCTCCCTCTGTGGCTCTTGTTCCCACAACCGCTGAGCTTCTTGCCTGAATCACATGAGATTCCTGGTTTAACTGGCGATGGTAGTCAGATTTGACAGCACCTAAGCACTCACCTGTTCAGGTCCTCGATCTTAGCCTCCCTCTCTCTCTCCATCTGAAGCTGCTCCTCGATCGCACACTCCATCCAGGCCACGTCAGCGACTGCCCTCTCCCCGTGTGACCTCTTCATCATCTCCTCTTCCTCACCTTCCATCAAGGCTGCCAGTATTTTACGCTCAGCCTCCTGTTCAGCACAAAAGAGTTTAATGTTTGTGAAAGTCAAAGGTCCACGATACAAGTTAAGAAATTCAGCAGACTAACCAGTTCTGCCTGCACTTGCTCAGCTCTTTGCATCATCTGAGTGTGATAATGGCGCACCAGGAATCGTCTGATGGGACAAATGCAATCAAAGGGCTGCCTGACTAGACTAGGAAATCATCCCACATTATTAGGACGACATTCTCTTACTGCATTTCTGGCTTCTTCTCTCTCTCTTCCATTTGTTTCATTTCCTTCTCTATCTTCTGGAGCTGCCTTTGCTTGAACATCAGAGCTTTCTGCTCCACCTTCAGTTCAGTTGTCTAAGAGAGAATTTGATGAATTTGTAACTTCACATGTTGCAGAAAAAGTTCCTTCCAAGTACACATCTCCTACCTCCTTTAGTTTCAGTTCCTCCATGTGTTTACAAAGGTCTTCCATCCTCTTCTTCTCATCTGGCCTATTTTGCTGCCCTGCTTGCTTCATCCTCTCGAGAACCAGATTTCGGGTTCTCTCATAATCATTTTCAAACCGTCTTTCCTCCTCCTGCTGTGACACTTGCCACTGCACGTTTGGAAAGACAGAGGATGTCAGAGACAGAAGAGATCATGCAAACATGTCTGGAGGCAGCAGGTAGTGTGTGTTGGACATGTCATTGATGTACACATCTGGTGGCTGGATTGATATGACATCATTGTTTTACCTTTTTCTTCTCAGACAACTGCTTCAGCCACTGACCGACAACATGGTCTTTGTGCAACTCTGTTTCAACCTGTGGCAAAATAAAAGTGAAGGTTGTACATTTCCTGTTCACCCTTCTCCCAGAGTTCATTATTTTGCAGGAATTAAGAAGAAATATCCCACCTTTTCCCTACTTTCCTGTCTCTCTGTACTATGCTCCCCTTTTTTCTGTCGGTGCCGACCTCTCTGTGTCTTCCTGTCATGGTCCAACTCTCTGAGCTCTGCCTCTAGTTGGTTCATCTCCTCCTGAAGAAAAGTCTGGATCTGATTCTTGCGGCGCTCCAAATTACACTTGCGCTCTTCTTTTAGACGTTGCTTATGGTACTGTGAGATGCTAAAACACACAATAAAAAAAGAGACAAGTGGGAAGAATTAACGAGATATTTTTACTTGTCCTCAATAGAGCAGTAAACTAATTCATATGTTGTTTAACATGGCACATTGACTTTAAGGATATATTAAAACATGGAGTCTCACAAACGATTTATTTCTGTTTTATGAAATTCACCGAGGTTCCGAATCGATTACCTCCTGTAGAAGTAGAATCTGGAGGTCCAGACATCATGTCTCTCATTGCAAAAGCTTTGCCGTCCCAGGTACCGCGCATGTGTCTCCAAATCAAGCTGCTTCTCAGCTCTCCGCTCCCGCTGCCAGTCCATGTATGCGCCAGGGTTTTGGAACTGTGAGGGCGCTCGAGTTGTGAGGGTCGGCAGGGCCATTGCCTTGGTTCATGAAGAGGACATTTTTAGCATTTACCTGAAGCTCAATTTAAATCAAAACATGCATTTCCTGTCACCACTTCCAATCCACATCTAATTTCTGCTACTGTTCGTGTTCTACAGACGCTCTAAACACTACTTACTTCAGGATCAATCAAGCAACGATATTTTAAATCACAAAAATTTTGTGACATCAGCACCTTTATGCACTCTCCAAGCTCAAGTTTTCTGGTAAATGTTTAAGCTGAATTGTCAACAATGAGCATGTAGCTGCTGCGGACGAAGCCACAGAAATACTTTACACACACGTTGGCAGCAAATGATCGTCTTCTTCCTCCCTCCCTCAGTGTTGCCAACCCCGAAATAAGGAAAGTCACTGTTGGCAGTTGCGAGGATGTTATATGGCTGTGGGGTGGAACTACAAGCGCTACACCCAACCACATCCTTAATCTGGGTTTGAGACCGGAAAATGGTCCAGAGGAGACTTTGGAAGTGTTAGCAAATTGTTTTTAACCTTGTCCTCCATTCGCGGCCCATTATTTGTCCTTCCTTCTTGCATTTAAGTAAATAGAAGCCTTTTTAGATGCTAGTTACATGCTACTTCACAGTAGTAACCTGGTTTGTGCTGCTTCCCTATCACACAGAGCCAACGAGAATTCGCTTTCTATTGTTTTTAATATCTTACCTCAGTCTATTTTGTATTTCCTTCTATAGTTTCTGCCTGTGGTTGAAATTAATTGAATAGGGTATTATAGAGCAGTCGTAGCTGTAATACAATGTTAATATAGTTGTATTATAGTATGTTGCTTTGAATCAACCCTCCTTTGACCTTTGATTGCTGGAGGATCAAATGCCAAAGCTTATTTTTGGCTTTCCACAAATGTGCGACAAAAAACTCCAGCTGGTCCAGTACTGTGCTGCTTGCATCACCCCCATCCCCCAGTAGCTTCACTGGCTCCTGGTCCATTTCAGGAAACCATCCAAAATCCTAATTTATGCACTGATGTCCATCCACAACCTATCCCCTCCATACCTGTCCAATCGCCTTCATTTGTCCACTCACACCTGTTCCCTCAGGTTCTCCTCCACCCAAACCCCACCACAAGGAGATTAATGAAACTATCAGGAATCTTGGCCTGGTCATGAGTTAGAGAGGCACAGAGGTGCCTTGGTGATGCAGCAGATACGCTACCGAGTCTGGACAAACCAGGGCTTCATCTACCTAAACGGAACAAATGTCTGCTTGAAAAAGTGGATCATCTTGAGAAAGACAGAAGTTCCTGTGTGCTGCTGCTTCAAAAGAGAGGAACACATCCGGTATGACGGTACAATTCAATTCATCTTTATTTATACAGTCAAGATTGTCTCTAGACCCTTTCCAGAGTCCCAGGGCCTGACCCCCAACAAGCAACAGTGGCAGGAAAGACTCCCCTTTAACAGGTAGAAACCTGGAGCAGGACCAGGCTCATCTGTGCTTTTCGCTGACATGAGAGCTGCTGTCACCAGACACCAAACAGAACACGATCAGGTGAAGAACGACATTCCAGCCAGGGTGAGTCCAGCTCCACTGGACACTTTTGATTAGCTATCTAAATATCAAAGTGATGAAGGTGAACAAAAACATGAGGGTCATCCAGGAACAGTCTTGCCGTGCATGATGCTCAGTACCCATGATTGTGAGTGGGCGGCCCTCTTCCTCCACACTGTAGGCCTCCACCTTCATTCATTCATTCCACTCTCAGGTGAGTTAGAGACATTAGTCAGCTAGTAAGATGTGCTTTACTGAAAAGAGAAGCTCTAGCAAGATGTAGTGGGAAGACTTGTGTCTGAGCAGCAGTAAGGTGAGGTCCTAGAGAACTTAGAACCCTTAGGTCTTTTATAAATACATGCATTTATATTGTCCGTGTTGATTTTGTAACTGAATATGATTTTAAGTTGAATGACTAATAGATAGATGAAAGTGGGGGAGGGGAGATTTCTCAGAAGAAGGACACAATGTGGAGACCACACATAAATGTTTAAAGTGCAATGACAATTATTAAAGAAAATAAGTTAAATATGTAATCAGTTCAAGCCAAACCAAGTAACCAGGACAAGGTTTTGAATGCTTGTGCACCAGTATCGGTGAGCAGTTACTCCAGGAGTCAACCGACACTGCTAATGAGCCACTCTCTGGATCCTAGCAACCAAACCTAAACCAGAAGCAAGAAGGCCTCCGTACACCTTGGAGGGAAGCACTGGTGGTTCCACAGAGGTAGCAGGGTGAATTTAACCGTACAAGACAAACAGTACCAGTAGTTTATATAAATTTAGAGAAAAATAAGGTCATCTCTTCAATAATAATAAGCAGAACTTTTGTACAGTTATGCAGAATGTTTCAACAAGTATTAAAAAAACTCATCTTAAGTGTTGTTTTGGAGGTATAAACCCTGAAACTTTCCTTTAGTCTTGTCAATTCACACACAAACTCTTCATTATCAATGCTATTTTCAGGCTATATTACCAAGATGTCACATTTGGCTTTTATGACAATACATATTTTTTAAACGGAACTTGACTAAATATTTATTAGGTTACATTATCCTTTATATTGATTGTTTATTGCACGGTTTCTTATTTAACTATTCTCTTACATATTTTTTTTAATTTGAGCGGGAAAGAAATCATGAAAAAACGTCCACGCAAGCGCGTGAATTGGCGCATGCGCAGAAGCGTGGCGAGGCTGGGCACTTCCGGGTGCGGCTCGTGCAGCGAAGAGGCCCGAAAGCTTCCGGAGTTTGTCGAAGTTTGCTGCTGCAGCTGCTTCTGCTGTTGCTGCTGCTGCGTTGGCACTTCGTCTTACGATGCTTCTCGGGGCGTTCGCCGTGTTTCTGGCGGTGTTTAGTCTCGCTGAGAGTAAAAATAAAGACTTTTACACTTTTAAAGTTGTCAATAGCCGCGGCAAACTAGTGTCCCTGGAAAAGTACCGAGGTTCGGTAAGTCTGAGTATCACAGTGTGAATTCGTGACTTTTGGTTGTTTCTGTGGGCTGCATGAGTGAATGCTGCATGATTACTCTTTCCTTGTGCTCCTCATCTCCTCTGTAGATGTACTAACACAGCCCGATGTGGCCCCTAGCTCGCTCGGGGGCTCCCTCCGTCGGCTCCTCTTAGCCTACGTGGCAAGAAGCCTGTAGGGATTCTGCAGAGGTTCCATCAGACCTTCACGATGCGGCACCATGAGCCTATTCAGTCTGAACAGTAACCAGCCAAGCCTGCATCTTCCTGGTGGAAACATGAAAACCTTCTGATAATACTGACTGTTTAGGTTACACACAGTCAACAAAGCCGAGCACACTCACATGCACGGACCCCTAATCGGTCCCTTTAACGAAGCCTGAAGGTTCGTCCACTGTCTCCTTTTCATGTTTTCTGGCTGAGCTCTCCAGGGTTACCTGCTTCCACCTGCGGCTCGTTGATACTAACAGAACCTTTTGTGTCGACCGTAGAATCTCGACAACACAAGCAGGTTTTCAGGCGCTGAGTGTGAACCAGGTCTGGGTGAGGACGTGTTTCTGACCTCAGGACTGTGACCTCAGGTGTCCCTGGTGGTGAACGTGGCCAGCGAGTGTGGCTTCACTGAGGAGCACTACAAAGACCTGCAGCAGCTGCAGCGCGACTTCGGGCCGTATCATTTCAACGTGCTGGCGTTCCCCTGCAACCAGTTTGGCCAGCAGGAGCCAGGCAGCGACAGAGACATCGACAGCTTCATCCGAAGAGTCTATGGTGCCTCCTTCCCCCTGTTCAGTAAGATCGCTGTTGTTGGAACTGGAGCCAACAACGTGTACAAGTACCTGGTCGGTGAGTTTGGAGTAGATGTGCCGCTACGTGATGTAATTAAGCGTCGGTCAACCTAAAGCTCTCGTATTCTATATGGAAACATACTGAGGGGTGAAACCCTCAACCTGTGCACGTCCTGTGCTGGTGATCACACCTGTCCCAGGTCTTTCCTGAAAACATTATAGAGCAGTAGAAACTCCAATAACCTGTCTTCAAGCTGCACAAGTTTCAGAAATATTTGCATTTGTATTCAAAAAGAAAAAGTAAGATTTTACAGTAACATGTTTGAGAATCTGGGGGGAAAATATGCGCAACTGTCTCGCGCCCATCGGCCACCAGGCGGCGGTATTTTACTGATCTGAATTTCTTCTTTGGCAGAATCGTCTGGCAAAGAACCCGACTGGAACTTCTGGAAGTATCTCATAGATGTTAACGGCGGGGTGGTGGACGCATGGGGCCCCAAGGTTCCTGTCAAAGAGCTCCGACCAAAAATAGCAGAAATGGTGCGACAGATAATCCTGAAGAAGAAAGAAGAGCTGTAACCTGACCAGAGACGACCGTCCCGTGTCCTGCAACAGCCTCTGTTCCACTCATTTAGGTTCTGTAGTATAAATCAGTGCTCTTCATCGAGTCAGAATGTCACCTCAATTTCAGAATAAACCAGAAATGATGGCGGCAAACTGCTGAGATAAAGGTATTTTTATTTTTTACATTGTGCACACAAGGTGGGAGCAGGTGAACAGACAGGTGAACAGACAGGTGAACAGACAGGTGAACAGACGGGTGAACAGACAGGTGAACAGACAGGTGAACAGACGGGTGAACAGACAGGTGAAGAGCCAGGTGAAATCCCCACATTGTTAATTAACCCCATTAGTTGTTTGGTTCACCATGAACCAACATTGTCCTCATCAAATTCTAAAGTTGCAGCTGAGCCAGAAACATCTCGATCTCTCCACACCTGGGATTTTGCTTCTGTTCCTGGATCCGCTCCAGAATCTGGAGGCTCTTGTCCCGGTAGACGGACTTGAGCGGGATCACGGCCGCCCTCATGTAATATTCTATTGACTTGGAGCTGTCTCTTTGAACCAGGTGTGCGTACCTGGCGTAGTACCAGTAAAGCATCTGAGCCTGCTCGGGATCCAGCTGACTCTCCAGAAGTTGGTCATAAACTTCATCTGCTTCATGGCGGCGCTTCAAGTGTCCGTAAACGTTGGCCAGAGCGATTCGACATTTGAGTGATGAATGTGGGTAGAGAGAAATGACCTCCCTGCAGAGCGCGATGGCTCTGGAGATCAGGCTGTGCTCCAGGCGCAGGTGCTTGTCCTGCAGGATCTTCTTGCTGTAGCAAACAGCAGCGCACTTCTTTGCGTAGCGTTGCTCCGGGTGTCTTTCCAGGACTTCCTCGGCCAAGTCGATGGCCTCGTCAAACGACACGTACATCCTGTAGAGCCTCAGGATCACTTTGATGCCGCTGTAGCTGCTGACCGATTTTTTCAAAAGCCTTCTTGCCAGCTCGCGCACCTCATCTTGGATTTGTTTCCGGTTCCTGGCGCGTGCCTCAACATGAAGAGCTGCCAGGAACAAGTTCTCCGGGTCGTGTCTTAAAGCAATTTTCATTTTTTCGAAGATGCTGTCCATCATCGCTGGGTTGCTGTGGTTGAAGGCGCTGACGAGCACCAGAATGTGGCTGCTGTGCCACTCCCGCATGTCCGGCTGCATCCTGATGGCTCTCTGGAAATATTCCACAGCCAGCAGCTTTTGATCTGGCCCAAACTTCATCAGGGTCCAGGCCTGTTCGGCATAGATCTCAGGATGCAGTTCTTCCTGTGATGGAGACGGATGCTCCTCAGTCAGAGCGTCCACCTTGGCCAGATAAGCCTGGCTCTCTGCCTGTTCACCCTGGAGGTGGTGCAGCCAAGCCCGGTTCCCATAGTTCACCACCAACCATGGACCCGTGTCTGAGACGGCGTTCCTCATCTGCCTGAAGGCCTCTGCAGATTTGTTGAAGAAGCTTCGGGCTTCATCAGTAAAGCCCAGCTGATGGTGGATGTAGCCCTGCAGGTTGTAGATGTGCCCCAGCCAGCTGTATCCCTCCTCACTCCCAATGTCCTCCAGCTTCTCCTTGAGCTGGAGGAGCTTGGAGATGCTGGGCTCCAGGTCCCACGTGAAGTGACACTGGAGGGCTTCCAGTTTGGACTCCATTACTGAGTGACTGAGCAGCACTGATGCTATCAGAAGGCCCACAGATAATAAACAGAGAGTAATCAGGAGCCTAGCAAAGCCTTCCAGGTGTCAACAGTTTGGTTTGAAATGCTTCTGATTATCGTTTTTGTTTCATCTGTTGGAAGAAAAAGAAAGAATCGATGGATCTTAAGAATGGTCTCAGTAAAGCAACCAATCAACTGACAGAATGAGAAGAAAGATAAGAAAAAAGGGCCGAGACGGCAGATTTAGCAGAGTAATTACTGTAGTCACATTTAACACACTTACAATTATTGATCACGCCTGTAAACGACCTCCAGTCGTCGCCCAGATGATGGTTTCTGAAGGAGCCTCTGGCTTCTGCTGCTTTCTGTGCTGCTGCTCCTCTGGGTGCAGCAGCATAAAATGAGTAATGTTCAACTTTGCACGTTGTAAATTGCTTCATGCGATTCAGGAGATTGGACTTTTACCCACTTACAGAAGTCATCAGGATGAGTCAGAGCTGAGAATCCATGTAGCTCTGAAGTGTGTTGACATATAAACAAATTCACAACAAATTTAACATCAATTACAATAGGTATTAAGATGAAAGTTCATTTCAGCACCAAAGAATGAAATACATACTTTAACTATGAAAAAAAGGTTCGAAAAGACTTAAATTTGATGGATTTCCTTCAGAAGTTCCAGCAGGTGGCGGTAATGCGTAACTACGGTGGTTGACAACTGCCGATAAAATCAAAAGAAGAAAACATATGACGTCAATATTCTGCGACAACCGATAATAGTTTTTTTTGCTAGAAGTAGAAGAAACAACAATCAAATTAAAAAGGTAAAGATTTACAGGCACGTGTGTGAGTTTGTATATTGACCTTAGTTGAGTAGTGTTGAAAAAGACCTTAACGCTTGTCTACAAACCTGTCTCTACGGATTATTTTTGAATATCGGCTAACTTTCTGACCCGTGTTGTTTCTTTCTGCTTGTCTGAAGACAATGTGACAGCCAGTCGGGTCCAGGTGCTGGTAGGGAGCTGTAAACACGCGTCCTAAGACGAAAGGTACGCGAAGGGTCGGAGCTCTTTGTTATGTACGGAATGGAGAACTGGACCCCCAATCCCCGAGCCAAACCGTTCATCCCCCGCCAGCAGAGAAGCTTGTATCTCACCTGGAAATACAAACTGACCAACAAGAGAACCGTCCGTCGGTTCTGTCAGGTACACAGTTGCTCCTGAGGGAACCGTGCAAGGAAGATGATAGCGTCTTCTTCCAGGAGTGGAAATCAACCGTACAATGGTTCTAAATCACTGACGTTGACCTCTTGTCCCTTATCAGGTTGGCGCTGTGTTGTTTCTGGTGGTCACAGTGATCGTCAACATCAAACTCATCCTGGACACAAGACAGGTCGCTAACGAAGATGCTGCCGCTCAAGACTATGGTGGGCGTTCGGCTTGTGGCAGATTTTCCACTCGATGTAGTTTTTATTTCATTGTGTTTCCCCTGGAGTCGATAAAAAGACCCGGTTCTCTGGCTCCTCCACCTCTCCTGCTCCGTCATACTGAATTATGTCAGAAATATTCTGTGTGTTGTCCTCTGATTGGATCTGTCGTAAAGAGCTGAACATCATTGCGCCCTTATAGATGACTCGATGCCAAATGTGGACACCCCACGCAGACCAGCTAACGGGAGGAAGGTTCTGGACATCGAGGTCTACTCCAGCCGCTCCAAAGTTTATGTGGCTGTTGACGGCACCACCGTGAGTTTCCTATTAAATAATTACTACATCCCAAGTCACTTTGTTGAATTTGTCCCACATTTGGGAACAATGACATCAAATTTCTGCCAACTTTGATATAAAAAAGTCCAAACACTGACGGAATGTGTCAGCCAACAACATCGCTCCTGTTTGGTGGCAGAGAGGATTTCCCCCCTTAAACTGGTCTAAACCGCATTTGTGTTTGACTGCCTGCAGGTGTTGGAGGACGACGCCAGAGAACAGGGCCGAGGGATCCACGTGATCGTTCTCAACCAGGCGACGGTGAGCCTTGATCGAACCTGAATCACTCGCTGCGTCTGGGCGCAGACGCACGTCAGCTGCTGTCCTCTGTCTTGTGCATCTGTCAGGGTCACGTGATGGCCAAGAGGATATTCGACACCTACTCTCCTCACGAGGATGAAGCGATGATCCTCTTCCTCAACATGGTGACTCGTGGGCGAGTGCTGATCTTCACTCTGAAGGTCTGCTGCTGCTCCGCCACCGTCTCCACCGTCGGCCGGCCGGTTGAACCAGGCTTTCCTTTTTGTCCTCCCTGCAGGATGAGGGCACGTTCCACCTGAAAGATGCTGCCAAGAACCTGCTGAAGAGCCTGGGCAGCCAAGTGTCCCTCAGCCTCAGCTGGAGGGACATGTGGACACTGGTGGTGAAGAAAGGAGGTAGAGCAGCTCTTTACATTAGAGGAACGACTGAACTTTCTCACTAAATAGTCAGTAGAACCAGTTTAAACATGTTGACCTGTCAGACTAGATGTTCTGACCCACTAACATATTTGCTCCTTCAATGATACCAAACCTATTATTCACCCAGTTGTTGAGGTCTAAACATGTTGTGGATGTGTGTTTGTGGAGTTCAGGTCAGGTTTATGGAGAGAAGTTCTCAAAATCTGCAGCTCTGTCTACATGGGGGGAGCCGGTCCTGCTCAAGACTGAGGTGCAGCTCACCGCCTCGGAAGGTCTGCCCCAGCTTCTAAAGCCAGTGTTTAGATGTTTGCGTGAGGTGCTTTCAACGTGCTGGTCCACCCTGCAGAGGCAGAGTGCCACTGGGCCGACACCGAGCTGAACCGGCGCAGGAAGATCTTCTGCAGCAAAGTTGAAGGATACGGCAGCATCTGCAGCTGCAAAGACCCGGCGCCCGTTGAGTTCAACCCAGAGCCCGTAAGAAAAAGTTCTATCAGCAGCTCCACCAGTTCTGATGAGAAGAACCAGTTCAATGTTAACGGAGCCGTGAGAACCTGCAGCAGAGCTTCAGCTTGTTCTCTTCTCCAGCTGCTGGTCAATAACGTCATCGGTGTTCCTGTAGCTGTGATCGCAGGAAACAGACCCAACTACCTGTACAGGTGAGGCCGCTGCTCAGCTTCTGCTGGATTCTGCAGAGCAAAACGAGGAAACTCTGGTTTCTTGTGCAGGATGCTCAGGTCGCTGCTGTCTGCTCACGGGGTCAACCCTCAGATGATCACGGTCTTCATTGATGGATATTATGAGGTATCAGAGATCTGAAACTCAGCCCAGGAAACTGCTGCTGTCTTAGTAAATGACCCCCACCTCGTCCCCTCAGGAGCCCATGGACGTGGTGGAGCTGTTTGGCCTCAAGGGGATTCAGCACACACCCATCAGCATCAAGAACGCCAGAGTCTCCCAGGCAAGAGCTTCAGCCTGGACCCGTGTTCAGGGGCTTCCTGGTCCCTTTAGATGGACGTTCTGACAGGGTGCAGCTGGGTGGATGGAGACCTGTGTCTGCTCCACACCTGTGTCTGCTCCACACCCGCGTCTGCTCCACACCCGCGTCTGCTCCACACCCGCGTCTGCTCCACACCCCGTCTGCTCCACACCCGCGTCTGCTCCACACCCGCGTCTGCTCCACACCCGCGTCTGCTCCACACCTGCGTCTGCTCCTGTGTCTGCTCCACACCCCGTCTGCTCCACACCTGTGTTGCTGCTCCACACCTTGTCTGCTCCACACCCGTGTCTGCTCCTGTGTCTGCTCCACACCCGTGTCTGCTCCACACCCGTGTCTGCTCCACACCTGCGTCTGCTCCTGTGTCTGCTCCACACCCGCGTCTGCTCCACACCCGCGTCTGCTCCACACCCGCGTCTGCTCCACACCTGCGTCTGCTCCACACCCGCGTCTGCTCCACACCTGTGTTGCTGCTCCACACCTGTGTCTGCTCCACACCTGTGTCTGCTCCACACCTGCGTCTGCTCCACACCTGCGTCTGCTCCTGTGTCTGCTCCACACCGCGTCTGCTCCACACCTGTGTCTGCTCCACACCCGCGTCTGCTCCACACCCGCGTCTGGTCCACACCCCGTCTGCTCCACACCTGCGTCTGCTCCTGTGTCTGCTCCACACCTGCGTCTGCTCCTGTGTCTGCTCCACACCCGCGTCTGCTCCACACCTGTGTTGCTGCTCCACACCTGTGTTGCTGCTCCACACCCGCGTCTGCTCCACAGCTGTGTTGCTGCTCCACACCCGCGTCTGCTCCACAGCTGTGTTCTGCTCCACACCTGTGTTGCTGCTCCACACCTGTGTTGCTGCTCCACACCCGCGTCTGCTCCACACCTGTGTTGCTGCTCCACACCTGTGTTGCTGCTCCACACCCGCGTCTGCTCCTGTGTTGCTGCTCCACACCGCGTCTGCTCCTGTGTTGCTGCTCCACACCCGCGTCTGCTCCACACCTGTGTCTGCTCCACACCCGCGTCTGCTCCACACCCGCGTCTGCTCCACACCTGTCTGCTCCCGTGTCTGCTCCACACCTGTGTCTGCTCCACACCTGTGTCTGCTCCACACCTGCGTCTGCTCCACACCTGCGTCTGCTCCACACCTGCGTCTGCTCCACACCTGTGTCTGCTCTTGACCGTCTCTCTTCTTCACCGCAGCACTACAAAGCCAGCCTGACTGCGACCTTTAACCTCCACCCTGTGAGTCCTCTCCTGGTTCTCTCATGTAACTCATCGTTCCGACCTCTGCTGGGCTGAAGGTGCTCACACTGATTTCCTTGTCTTCAGGATGCCACATTTGCTATCGTGCTAGAAGAAGACCTGGATATCTCCATCGACTTCTTCAGGTACGTCAGCACACCTGAGTGGGAGCTGTTACTATGACGATGGACAGCAACACTTGGGCCTGAGAGGTGGTTCTCCAGCCTCCCCCGGGGGTCCGGCTCTCTGGAGGAGCCCCCTCCCGGTGGCTCCGGCAGGTTTATGCTGCTGTGCTGCAGAATGCTGCTCAGCAGCTCTGATTAAACGGTTCCTTCTCCCCAGTTTCCTGAGTCAGACCATCCACCTGTTGGATGAAGACGACAGCCTCTACTGCATCTCAGCCTGGAACGACCAGGTGAGCCCCCAACGTCCCCCCGTCACACACACACACACACACACACACACCCCCAATGTTCTTGTTTTACCTCTGTGTCATTTCATCATCACCACAAGATCAAGAGATTAAGGCTCCCCTCTGCTAACGGCTGGAATTTAGTCCTGTGTGTGTGTGTGGGTGTGTGTGTGTGTGTGTGTGTCTGTGTGTGGGTGTGTGTGTGTGGGTGTGTGTGTGTGTGTCTGTGTGTGTATGTCTGTGTGTGTGTGGTGTGGGTGTGTGTCTGTGGGCGTTGTGTCTGTGTGTGTGTGTGTATGTCTGTGTGTGTGTGTGTGGGTGTGTGTCTGTGGGTGCGTGTGTGTCTGTGTGTGTGTGCACGTGTGTCTCTGTGCGTGTGTGTGTGCATGTGTGTGCGTGCGTGAGTGGGGTGGTGGTGTGTGTGTGTGTGTGCGCGCGTGTGTGCTCTGTGCGTGTGTGTGCGTGCGTGTGTGGGGTGGCGGTGTGTGTGTGTGCGTGCGTGTGTGGGGTGGTGGTGTGTGTGTGTGTGTGTTTCTCTGTGCGTGTGTGTGTGTGCGTGGGGGTGTGTATTGTATTAGGGATCGTCTCTCTCTCTTTGTGCTATTCAGGCGACTCAACAATAGAAGATGGTCCAGATTGTGTTGATCGGTTGTCGTTGACCTCGGGGGTGTAACACAACATGTCGTTGACCTCGGGGGTGTAACACACACGTTGACCTCGGGGGTGTAACACAACATGTCCCACATTCAGGTGGACTCAACAGGGCCGGTTTCTCTGGCTCCAGGTTCTAAAGTTAGACGCTCTGCTGTGTTGTGCAGGGTTACGAGCACACGGCCGAGGACCCGGCGCTCCTCTACAGGCAGGAGAGCATGCCCGGCCTGGGATGGGTGCTGAAGAAAAGCCTCTACAAGGAGGAGCTGGAGCCCAAGTGGCCCACGCCTGAAAAGGTGCCTGATATTTGGTTCCTGTTTGATCCCTGTCCAAATCAAAGCGATCGCAGCTGCACCAATGTTCTCCTGTCCCTCTGGGCCGGTTCTCTGAGACGTCCTCGGGCGGCTCCTCGTCTGCTGGTGTTCCTGACGAAGCTACTTTAGCGTATTCTCTCACAGCTGCACATGCTAACCATGCTAACCAGTTAGCAGCGGTAGAGGCTGTAGCTCCTCAGGGATCCCACCGTAGACATTCCCGGTCCATCCGACCGTAAACGTCTGGACATTTGAAAGCAGTCTATGGTGGTCAGACATTAGACTCCTCTCTGCCCAACACCTCCATCAGTGGACGCTCACAACCTGCTCCCAGCTGGAGTCTCCAGCAGCTGGTTGAGATGTTTCTGAAGCTGCTCTCACCTGTGTTGCAGCTGTGGGATTGGGATATGTGGATGAGGATGCCGGAGCAGAGGAAAGGGCGGGAGTGCATCATCCCCGACGTGTCCCGGTCCTACCACTTCGGCATCATCGGCCTCAACATGAACGGCTACTTCCACGTGAGAACAGATTCAGGGATCTATTGTCCATCATGTGACTCTGACACACGGCTGCGTCCTGCCGGTCGGAGGGGGCGTCCTGCCGGTCGGAGGGGGCGTCCTGCCGGTCGGAGGGGGCCTCCTGCTGGTCGGAGGGGGCGTCCTGCAGCACAGAGGAAGGAGACGCTTTGGAGAAGCCCAATGGAATAACGGTCTTCTCTTCTCTCTCTCTCAGGAGGTTTATTTCAAGAAACACAAGTTCAACACTGTTCCCAACGTGCAGCTGAAGAACGTGGACAGGTGTGTGTGTGTGTGTGAGTGTGAGTGTGAGTGAGAGTGTGTGTGTGTGTGAGTGTGTGTGTGAGTGTGTTTAATCTCATATTCTGTGTCTTGGCTGTTGGCAGCCTAAAGAAGGAAGCTTATGAAGTGGAGATCCAGAACCTGCTGAGGTGAGACGGTCAGAAGATCCTGAACCTCTGATTCCTGTTGATGTCAACCATTCTGTGTGTGTGTGTGTGTGTGTGTGTGTGTGTGATGTTTCAGAGAAGCAGAGGTGCTGGATCACACCAAGAACCCCTGTGAAGACTCCTTTTTGCCAGATTCAGAGGGGAAGACCTATGTCATGTTTATTAAGATGGACGCAGAGACGGACACGTCCACCTGGATGGAACTCGCCAAGGTACACGACTGTGTGTGTGTGTGGGGGGGGGGGTCGAGAGCTTCAGGAGATGCACGTCAGAGGATTGTGATGGAGCAGAAGATCCAGGCCTGAGCTGAGGTATCTCCTGCTCACTCCACCTTCCTCTCGTCCCCTCAGTGCCTCCATGTCTGGGATCTAGATGTGAGAGGATACCACAGAGGCCTGTGGAGACTCTTCAGGAAAAGAAACCACGTGCTGGTGGTGGCCGTGCCCATCTCCCCCTACTCGTAAGTCCGCTTTGGATCCTCAACTCTGGTCTAGGTTCCTCGTCATAGTTCAGGATGTCTCAGGGTTCTTCAAAGCACCTTTCATCGATTTTATTGAGACGCTAAAGGAGAAATATCAGGATTTGTTGCCTTCAGCGTCTCAGAACATCTCAGATGCTGACGCTGATCTCCTCGTGTCCCTGACCAGTGTGAGAAAACCAGCTGGGGTCAGTCCCATCCGCCTGGAGCCTCCACCCAAAGAAGAAGGAGCGCCGGTGGAGCAGATGTGAACAGGTCCGCTGGCCCCCCGGGAGTCCAGATGTTCTACTGCCTCATAAGGAAAAGGGCTGGAGCCAACTTCATCGAGCAGACTTTCTGTTTCCATGGCAACTGTTGGTGTTTTGAAATGGATGTTCCAGGCGAGCAGATGCCTTCAGTCTGTTTTAACGCAGCTTTATTTATTGTTCCTGTTAGTTTTAAACTCGGCCACTTTTCTGAAGATGAATTCATTTGTAGAGTTTGAAATATTGACGCATTTACACGCAGATCTATTTTTGGATGAGACTGAAGGCGTCCCAGACACGTCTGTGGGCGCTCTGGTCAGGCGTCCAGGAGGACGACCTCCTCGCCAACGCTCACATGTCTCCACCTTTCAGGCCCTCGTTTCTGGAGCTGGTTGAGCAGCTCGTGAAGGTGACCTTCCTCCTGCTCATCTTCTTCACCTGCTCACGCGTTCCAAGCAGAACTGTTTTTCTGTGACCTCCTAAACCTGCCAGGATTTGCTGAATGATTCAGTTTTATGAATCTCCACTTGCGTCTTGGTGTCGTTCTTCACATGTTGCGGCTGAGGTCACATGACCTCTCTTGTGGTCTGCACGACTGGCAGGAAGAGCCGGTGAGAGTCAGGCTGCTCTTTGAGAACCTCCAGATCCCAGAAGAGCTGGTTTCCCTTTACTGGGGCAATAACGTAGCTGCTGGAACATTTACCCACAATTCTGCTGCCTCATGTGAAATGTTGGCTGAGTTCGCTGCTGCCCCCATCAGTTAGGACGGCGTGCGTGATGCTAACTTGTTCTACTGGGCTCGTCCCAGTGTAACACAGCTAAAATCAGCATTAATGTGCGACACACTCGGCTCATGTGCACAAACACTGATGGGACACTGAGGTCCTAATGATTCAGATGTTCTACAGACGTGAGCAGAGAACGAGGCTGTAAATGGAGCTCTGCTTCACCATCCAACCGTTAGCGTCTCCACGCGTGGCGTCACTCATCGATCTGCTCATGGAGGAGATGAGGCCAAAGTCGTGGCCCTGGAACCATTTCATGGGCTTTTTACTGACCCAGGAGCAGCTGGTGCTGCTGAGGAGCAGCATCAGAGCCCCCACGACTGAAGTCCTGCCCTGTTTGACATCTGCTGGGTTTTTAAATAACACGTTTTAACTCTGTCTGTGGTTGTGAGGCAAGAGGAAAACACCTTTTTCATGGTCTGATTAAAGATTTTCTGAAGTGAAGATTCGTCTCCTGTTTCCTGTCTGAAGTCTCAGCCAGAGTTGGTGGAAGGCTTCGTGTTCGTGTGCATGTGCACGTGCACGTGCTCCCCTCTGAGTCCAGCCAGGCAAAGCAGCACAAATGCAAATGCTGAGTTTTGGGGGCAATTTCTGTGGTGAATCAAGGGCAAATCGAAGGCTTTTTGCCCTTCAAGCTCTGACTGATGAGATCAAGAAAGCAAGAATCATTCCAGTTTTCAGCTTTTGTACAATAAATAATATTTGCTTCATTGCAGATTAATCTGCTTTGGAAATTCATTAATTTCTTATTTGCAAATGTAAAATAAGATTTATTAAGCCATCCACGCTCTGTGGGCTCATTTATCTCTACGGTGGCTGTAAAGGTCCAAAAAGGATTTTCCCACGTCTGGATTCATTATTGTAGATTTACAGTATTTAGAAATTAGCCGTAAATTTCAAGTATTACCAACAATTCTGGTTAAATGGAAATTTGACTATTCAGGGCTACTGTTGAGACGTGCACAGCTGCTGTGCACGTAGTGGAGAATTGTGTACAATTAAAATAAAGTTCTTCTTTCCTCTGGTTTCTCGGTGCGTGTGCGTGTATGTGTGTGTGTGCGTGTGTGTAGAAATTTGACAATGACGTACTTTTAAACGAGCTCCTTTAAAGCTGAACAGTAGCTGCAACGGTGACGACGGCTAACGCTGAGGCTAGCATTAGCATTAGCATTAGCGGCGGAGACCCGCGAAAATGGCAGCCGAGGCCGCGAAGCCTCAAGGTGTTCCACGTGTGCTTTACTCGACCTGAACCCAAGAACCGCTTCAGTCCGGGTAGGATTGGGTTCTGTTTCCATCCCGAGGGTGTGATTATAACGTGGTCACCCAGGACATCGTCCTAACATGTAAGTAGCATTAGCATTAGCATTAGGTAGCAGGATGACCCACACACCTGCAATCAGAACTTTATTCTGAAGTTTGCCATTAGAACTTGTTGAGATGTTAAATCACACAAGTAATATTAAGTTTCATATTTTCATGTACTAGTTTTTAGAGTTGTTTTAATCAGAATCATTGTGTGTGTTTTGTTTATCATATTGTTTAAAAGGGGGTAGAGGTTGAAATCTGATGGGTGTGTGATGATCAGGACTCTTCCTGAGGAACAGACGCAGTGCTCAGGAGCCTGTGGCAGCTTCTGGAAGTAATTCCAGTATTCTGTGATAAATAAAAATCACACCCATTTAATTTATCCAGAAATGATTGTTTGTCTATTTCTTGCGTGGGTAAAGGTTTCCTGTCAGGAACTTCCTGGTTAGTTTTACCGTAAGTTGCACCTGCGTGAACATTTGCATCGTTCTGTGGAACTTTGCATCTAGTTTACATCGTTCTTGGAGTGAATGTTTGCATCCAGCTCTGATATAAAGAAGAGCGTCTGTATGATTATGATGTAAATGGTGTGAAAATGTCATTTCTGGAATTATAGCCTTTGCAGCTCGGATTCTGTCCCATAACTGACCTTTCTTGGTCCACTTGAGTGGAAACCAGCTGATGTTTCTACCTTCTAACAGTTTTGCTCTTCTACTGATTCTGATCCTCATGTTCTCATTTGGTTCTGATGAGACAGCAAAGACCTTGGTGGGTTCAAAGAAGAACTCTCAAAGCTTCTGGTGATTTATTGGAAACAGTTACACTGTGGTTGTCCTCTCGTGTGAACAGGAATTCACTCGTGTTCCTGGAGAACTAGAAAGGAACTCTCAGAGGAAGCTGAAAGGGGCTTCAGCTGATTCTCTTGTCCAGGTGACAGTACAGGTACAGGGACACGGTCATGGCAGTAATCTGAGGACACAGAGAGCTGATATCATCCTCTGTCTTTGATGACAACGTCTTTAGTTAAGAATCCTCAAAGATGTTGCTAAAGCAAAATTTAAACATGCATTCATTTAGGTTTGGCTCTAAACTTCTGCTCTTGACACCTGAAATTTGGCACCAAAGGATGTTTTCTGTAACGCGATTGATGAAATTATCATTTCATTTGATCCACATTGGTCATTTTACCTCTAAGACTCCAATTCCCGCTGCAATTCCTCCCACAATGTTGGCGTGTTCTTTAAGGATCTCCAGGATTTGTTGGAAGCAACCCTGAGGATGAAAGTGTGATGATTCTAAATATATAATAATCCTTGATCAGGAGCCTTGACATCAAATGAAGAACTGGAACAAATCCTAATCTTTAGATTACCAAAGAACCATTGTGTGGTTTATTTTGCCCAATTTATCAATCTCACCTCCTGAGAAATCCTTGGACTTGTTTCAGCCAGAATTCTCGTGTTTTCTCACCTGCACGTTGCTCCGTTGTGCCTCGCCCGGTCTGCAGGGGGAGCTGTTTGTCCAGCAGCAGCTCGGGGGCAGATTTCCTTGGTTCTCCTTCTCAAACTTGGAGCCCACAAAGTCGGTGTAGTTGGTGAAACCACAGCACTTCAGCTGGAAGGAGGAGGACAAGTCTTCAGACGGAAGATTAAGCCGGTTAATCTGTCCTAAAGCGTCCAAAACCCAACATTCCATCCTCCCTCCATTCCATCCTCCCTCCATTCCATCATCCCTCCATTCCATCCTCCCTCCATTCCATCCTCCCTCCATCCCTGCATTCTCTCCATCTGTCCAGAATCCATCATCATCCTGCTGTACACCAATGGAAGGTTCCTGTTTTCATCCATGTCTTCACACTCAAAGCTTTGGATTTTCACACAACTGCGGCTCTTCTCGTTTCTTCTGAAACTGTTTCGGTTGTGTTGGAGCAGCAGAGCAACACTGTCTTTGGTTCCTGCTGGTCCCTCACCACCATCATCGTATTAATCCAAACCTAACAAAGAAGGTTTGAGGGCCATAAATGTTCCAGAGGAACCGTCATGAACAGTCAGCTCTGTGTTTTTCTATTAATGTCTCCTGACACTATTTGATTTAGTGAAGAACACTTGTGGAATCATTTCTCGAAAGTTCTGTGAAGGACACGACTTCTTTAAAAGTCCTTCCTTTTTATCTGTGTTGATTTGATATGTGTTTCTTCTCATTCTCTGAACCATGGGGCCTCTTGGGTGATCACATCTTTATAACCACAGTTATAATCATCACCTTACCTGTCAGCTCCACATTTATGGGACCTGACAGCGACATTAGATCACTGCTACTTAACCTCCATCATGGTGGTGTTCCAGATCTTTGTGACCACGGGATCGCTGCCGTAATCGTCCTTCAGAGCAGGAGTGGCCCAGGCTCGGAGGATCCCCTCAGCCTGAGGAAAACACACAGATCTGAGTCCAACATCTTCTGCTCTGAGCTCATGGAACTCCAGGAGATCTTTCCTCTCTGTGACTTGTGCTCCCAGGTCGAACCTGCCCGCTTCAGCAATGTCTGGATCCAAAGTCCGTTTAAAGGGGTTAAAATCGTCTGACGGAAATCCTAAAAATAATTTTCTCCATATGGGTCCTCCCCAGAGCCCTCCAAACATTTCCTCCTTATCACAGCCTCATCACACCCTCATCACACCCTCATCACAGCCTCATCACAGCCTCAACACACCCTCATCACAGCCTCAACACACCCTCATCACACCCTCATTACATCCTCATCACACTCTCATCACATCCTCTTCACAGCCTCATCACACCCTCATCACAGCCTCATCACTGCCTCATCACACTCATCACATCCTCATCATACTCATTACATCCTCATCACTGCCTCATCACACCCTCATCACATCCTCATCATACTCATTACATCCTCATCACACCCTCATCACTGCCTCATCACTGCCTCATCACATTCTTTCTTAAACTTAATTAATTCACATATTTTCCCTTTTTTGTTATTTTTATTAACAATCCTATCATTTCTAGTCTCAAAAGTCATGTGATGAGAGCAGAGACCACGCCTGTGTGTGTGTTAATGTGTGTAGGTGTGTGTGTAGGTATGTTAATGTGTGTAGGTGTGTGTGTAGGTATGTTAATGCGTGTAGGTGTGTGTGTATGTGGAGGCGTGTGAGGTGCCCGGGGGGGATGCTGGGATACATGGCACAATTAAAAGTGCCCCCCAAGAAGCCGAGAGCATGGCGGGTTATTACCAGCTGGCTAATTCATCACTGTCACTCGGGGACCTGAGCCTCACCACATGTCGTTAAACACACACACACACACACACACACACACACACACACACACACACACACACACACACACACACACAGGACAGGAAGGACAAAGACTGCAGTAACACAACAGGAGGGTGGAGGTGATAACACATCTATCAAAAGAGGTAAAACCTCCCACGAATGATTAAAAACACCAACAACTCTTATTGATCTGTTTTTTACAGTGTTCACTGTAAAGTCATATTGTCAGATCCCGCAGCAACAACACGGCTGGTGTCATAAAACCTGTTGTGGCTGTGACACCAGGTCCGTTCGCAGCTTCTGTCGAAATGTGTTGATAGAAATGTAAAAATGTCCTTTGCAGTTCAAAACCCTGAAAATGAACAGAGGCAGTTTGTACTGAGTTACATTTGGATGCTTCTTTCCTTCATATGAAGGCTTTTGTAATTCTTTCATCATCTGGACTAATAAATCCACCACCTGGTCACTTCCCAGCCTCTGGGGGGAGGAACAACCAGCAGCACCATTGAAGACCGTTCGTGCCAGAATGGCTTATTAAATCTCTGTTAATCCAGCTTCACAAAGGTTATTGGCTCTCGATCTGGTTCATTTTTTGAACCAGATATGACCCTGACATGACCCCTGATGTGACCCTGACATGACCCCAGATATGACCCCCTGATGTGACCCTGACATGACCCCAGATATGACCCCTGATATGACCCCTGACATGACCCCTGATGTGACCCTGACATGACCCCTGATGTGACCTCCACCTCGACACCCTCTTTGTCAGGATTCCAGTTTTTATCTGAAATCCCTGCAGTTATTTTGTGGCATTATTATGTTTATGTTATGTTATTATGTGGAATATGCACGAGTGCACACGCGTCGGTCTCATGGGGGGTCACATGTGTAATTACACTGTTTTGCATATAAAACACGACGACATCAGTATTCCAGACGAATAAATTGAGCAGATTTCGAGGCAGAGCGACGGCCTCAGGCCATCCAAGAGTCAGGTGAGAGATGAGAGAAGAGAGGTGAGAGATGAGAGAAGAGAGATGAGAGAAGAGAGGTGAGAGAAGAGAGGTGAGAGATGAGAGATGAGGGGTGAGAGGTGAGAGATGAGAGGAGAGGTGAGAGATGAGAGATGAGAGGTGAGAGGTGAGAGATGAGAGGAGAGGTGAGAGAAGAGAGGTGAGAGATGAGAGGTGAGAGAAGAGAGGTGAGAGAAGAGAGGTGAGAGATGAGAGGTGAGAGAAGAGAGATGAGAGGTGAGAGGTGAGAGATGAGAGATGAGACGTGGAGAGGTGAGAGATGAGAGAGGTGAGAGATGAGAGGTGAGAGAAGAGAGGTGAGAGATGAGAGGTGAGAGATGAGAGGTGAGAGATTAGAGATGAGAGAAGAGAGATGAGACGTGGAGAGGTGAGAGATGAGAGGTCAGAGGTCAGAGGCAGCTGGAAGCAATAACAGACAAGAGAAACCAGACGAGGGAAACGGGGGACTCACAAATGAAGAGTAGGCCAGAGCCACGACTCCAGCGGCCACTTCAGCCACGAAGATGATGAGGATGATGGAGAAGAACTGCAGGGAGACAGAGGTGATCACTGGTGACAGATCACTGGTGACAGATCACTGGTGACAGATCACTGGTGACAGATCACTGGTGATAGATCACTGGTATCAGATCACTGGTGACAGATCACTGGTGACAGATCACTGGTGACAGATCACTGGTATCAGATCACTGGTGACAGATCACTGGTGACAGATCACTGGTGATAGATCACTGGTGATAGATCACTGGTGACAGATCACTGGTGACAGATCACTGGTGATAGATCACTGGTGACAGATCACTGGTGACAGATCACTGGTGATAGATCACTGGTATCAGATCACTGGTGACAGATCACTGGTGATAGATCACTGGTGATAGATCACTGGTGACAGATCACTGGTGACAGATCACTGGTGACAGATCACTGGTGACAGATCACCGATCAGGCAGCTATGATGAGTCACCAGAAGAGTTTGGGACGACCATTAGGATGAGGAAGATTATGCTGAGTCCAACTAAAACCAAGCTTTTCTCTCAACATTAGCTTTTGGATCCTCAAGTTAATGTTTCCCAACATGATCAGAGCTGATCTGGGCAGATCCTCCTGCCGAGCTGATGTGGATGCAGCTCTTAGCAGATCCAGATACCCCCGGGGACCCTCCTCAGGTCCGAGACACCTACCACGAGCAGCAGGCACCTGCTCTCCTTGTGGGCTCCCCAGCAGCCCAGGAGCCCCAGCAGCACCAGCACCGCCCCGATGGCGATGCAGAAGAAGCCCACGTTGACGAACTGCATGCCCTGTCTGGAGAAGGGTCCCAGCAGCTGGAGGAAGGAGCCCCCGTCTACACTCACCCAGATCCCCATGGCGAGCAGGGTCAGACCGCCAAGCTGCAGGAGGCGGAGCCAGAAAAACATGATCAAAATGCATCTGACAGGTCAGACGAATGACAATCTGGGATTTGAATGGCAGCAGCTCAGAGGGGTCAGGAGCTCCTGAAGGGCCGATGTGGGAATGAGAAGCTCTCTGACATCACCACGCCTTTGTGTCGGCTCTGGCCCGTCACGCCTTCCTCAGTCACAGGAGGCTTCTTTTGTCACACCGGGTCCCTCAAGCTTCCAATTATGGAGTCATTCCATTTCCCTCCTGGTGTCAGGACAGCTCACGGGAACCAGAGCCGGGGACGCCAGCAGGACGAGGGGGACCTGGACTGAGGGGGGACACTAAACCTTCTGCAATGTGTTGGCGTGAGAGACTGAGTCTTCTGTGACACTGAACCACACATTCAGCTCTTCCACCTGACCCAGATTCACCTGTGGAGCCACACCAGCTGTGCTAATGTTAGCTTAGCATTCTGACAGTGTGTTTCCAACATTGTGACCAGGATGGACGAGGCTCCCTGAGCTCCTGTTCACACCGATGAGCAGCAGGACATCAGACAGTGCAGCCTGTCGGCGGCCGAGTGTGTTGGTCATGTATGGAGTGTGCACGTGCGCGTGCACGCACACACATACACACAGCTGAACTATAAAAACATACTCACAAAGATAAGTAAGTTGAAGAAGAACATCATCAGTTTGACAAAGGTGAAGCACCCCATTTTAATCTGTAATAAAAGACTTCAATTACACGTCTGCTTGCATCAAAACACACACACACACACACATGCGCACACACACACATACACACGCACTCACACACACACATGCTGACACACACTCATACACACGCACGCACGCACACACACACATTCAGACACACGCACACGCACGCGTACAGATCTTCAAGGTTTAATTATTACATTCTATTTTATAACCTCAAATTCAAATTGTCTTCAGACATTTCAAAGTGATTAAAATGATGGTTTTGCCTTTTAAAAGCATTAAAATGTCAATATTCTGAAATTAAAATGTAATTTTCTTGAAACAGAAAAACCAAAACCAGAGCGTTGAGGACTGGAACGGAACTTGTTGACCTTCATAAAAAGGGGCAACAGCTCCAGACCCCCTGCTGGTGTGGACCATAATGTTCCTTCAGATGTTCTCACCTGCGTCAAGGTGTCGGCACAAACGTGGGAGCTGTTGGACACACAACCCAGACGGACAGTAAAGCACCACTCTGAGCCTTCACACACTTAAATCCAGAGAACACGACCAAACAGACCTCAGGAACCGGCGGCTGGGTTCTGCTGCTTACCTGGCTCCGGTGTTTCCAGGTGAGGACGTCTCTCCGAATGAGGTGCAGGAAGGGCAGGTACCCACCTGAGCCAGAGCTCCGAAACCTGAGCGGCTCTCCTGGGGCTGGAGGAGTGAGCTGGGTGTGGTCTGAGATGATCCAGGTGAAACCTGTTTCAGGTGGCACATCTGACCCCTGCAGGTGTTCGTCACATTCACTCACATCACCCAGCGCAAAACCGAGACGCAACAAAAGGTGGGACCAGAACTCGCCCCCAGGTCCGGAATATGAGACGGGACAGTCCTGCAGAACCAGCCGATACGGCGAAGAAGCTCGGAGATGCTGCCCTGACCCTGACCCTGACCCTGACCCTAACCCTAACCCCTAAACCCTGACCCTAACCCTGACCCCTAACCCTGACCCTGACCCTGACCCCTAACCCTAACCCCTAAACCCTGACCCTAACCCTAACCTAACCCTGACCCTGACCCTAACCCTGACCCTGACCCTAACCCTGACCCTGACCCTAACCCCAACCCCTAAACCCTGACCCTGACCCTAACCCTGACCCTGACCCTAACCCTGACCCTGACCCTACCCCAACCCCCCCTAAACCCTGACCCTGACCTAACCCTGACCCTGACCCTAACCCTGACCCTAACCCCAACCCCTAAACCCTGACCCTGACCCTAACCCTGACCCCTAACCCTGACCCTGACCCTGACCCCTAACCCTAACCCCTAAACCCTGACCCTAACCCTAACCCTGACCCTGACCCTAACCCTGACCCTGACCCTAACCCCAACCCCTAAACCCTGACCCTGACCCTAACCCTGACCCTAACCCTAACCCTGACCCTGACCCTAACCCTAACCCCAACCCCTAAACCCTGACCCTGACCCTGACCCTAACCCCTAAACCCTGACCCTAACCCTGACCCCTAACCCTAACCCCTAAACCCTGACCCTAACCCTAACCCTGACCCTGACCCTAACCCTGACCCTGACCCTAACCCCAACCCCTAAACCCTGACCCTGACCCTAACCCTGACCCTAACCCTAACCCTGACCCTGACCCTAACCCTAACCCCTAAACCCTGACCCTGACCCTGACCCTAACCCTAACCCCTAAACCCTGACCCTGACCCTGACCCTAACCCTGACCCCTAACCCTAACCCTGACCCTAACCCTGACCCTGACCCTAACCCTGACCCTGACCCTGACCCTGACCCTGACCCTGACCCTTCAGCTCCAGGCCTGGCTGGTAGCAATTTGGAATTGTGAATGTGACGTGTTCTAAAGACCAGGAGCTCCAAAGGGTCAGTGGTCTCTGATGGTTCCACAGCTTTATTAAGGACTCAGCTACAGAGGTATGAGCAGTACTGCAGCCAGCCACCGGGGGGCGTGTTAGTGATCTATTGGACCTTCATTCAAGCCACACAGTCCAGCTGAGATTAAACGCTTCTTGGGAGTCCTGTGAAAAGCTACTCACGTGTCAGTGGTGGATAAGGTCATTAAATATGACAAATCTTGTCTGCTCACATCATCGAGAGCAGTGATGCTGGTCCTCACACAGCAGGAACACGATCTTTTCCCCCCTGCTGTGGACCTCCACCGGCGAATCCTCATCTCAGCCTTTGTTCTCCTGGCCCTGCTGGGTGTCATGACGGCCGCTGGCCGGCAGAGGGGGGTGTTCGCTGGGTGTCGTGACGGCCGCTGGCCGGCAGAGGGGGGTGTTCGCTGGGTGTCGTGACGGCCGCTGGCCGGCAGAGGGGGGGTTTGCTGGGTGTCGTGACGGCCGCTGGCCGGCAGAGGGGGGTGTTTGCTGAGTGTGTCGTGACGGCCGCTGGCCGGCAGAGGGGGGTGTTGAGCCGTAGAGGCTGTTGCTTCTCGGTCGTTTCATTGTTCTGCAGCTTCAGCTGGTGACCGTTGCTCTTCTTTGTAAAGGAATGTTCTCCTCTTTGTCTCCGACCATCTCACCATGCAGGGGAAATGCTAAGCTGTTTGAGGAACACCTCCCTCCTAGTTAAACTAGTTTGTGATAAGAATCAGACAGGCTGCAGATGTTTTCTTTTGCCTTATTTCAAGCTTGGATGGATCTGAGGGCCATAAACAGCATCTTCTTTTGTTCATGTTTGTTCCATTTTAAGTCCTCTTGAGTTGAAATCCATTTCCTCTGAGCTGCAGGCAAAAAACATGGCGGGAGCCCCCCACCCCCACCCCAAAGTGCCACCTTGTTGCAGAGTAGCCGGCATCAGCTGTAATATCACTTTAATGGCCTTATTGTGAGTTATGACAATCTTAGCCACACAGTCATTAACCCGCCAGTCTTTAATCTGGGAGAGAGGAGCGCCTGTCAGGCTTCGTTAGCCATTAAACCGTTAATAATCTCTGCCCACACACACTCGCGCTGCACAAAGAAATTATTAGTCAGGTGCTTTTTCATCTTCTCTTGATGGAAGCTGAGATCTTGGCTGAGATGGGAAGGTAAAAAACAGGGGTCTCTTAATGAGGTCTGTTAGAGTGAGTATCAGTGCCCCCCCAGGGCCCCCCGGGCCCCCAGCGCCGTTATACATCCACCACTGTCGGGCGGTGCCATTACACTGGTCCCGTAAATCCCCCGTGAGCGCTGAATCACTCCTGAACCTGGTTTTAAGGCTGATATAATGGTGCCCAGTTGTGTGCTGGGCAGCTTTAATGGTCCTAATGCTCATTAAAAGCTCCTGGTGGCTCCTGGTGACCCCCCCCACCGACCAGGTCAGACCAGCCCGTCGTGGTGGACGCCACCTTTGACGGGTGCGGCTGGCTGACACAATAATGATCAGCTGATCGCTTCATGCTGGAAAAGTAGCTTTAATAAAGTCATTGATCACCTCAGCAGCTCTGTCAGCTGAAGAGATTGTTTTTCTTGATGCCTCGTCCCACCTGAACACCCCAGCAGCCTGTCTGTCTGCCTGTCTGTCTGTCTGTCTGCCTGTCTACCTGTCTGTCTGTCTGCCTGCCTGTCTGTCTGTCTGTCTGTCTGTCTGTCTGTCTGCCTGCCTGCCTGTCTGTCTGTCTGTCTGTCTGCCTGTCTGCCTGTCTACCTGTCTGTCTGCCTGCCTGCCTGCCTGTCTGTCTGTCTGTCTGCCTGTCTGCCTGCCTGTCTGCCTGCCTGCCTGCCTGTCTGTCTGTCTGTCTGTCTGTCTGTCTGTCTGTCTGCCTGCCTGCCTGTCTGTCTGCCTGTCTGCCTGTCTGCCTGTCTGCCTGTCTGTCTGCTGCCTGCCTGCCTGTCTGTCTGTCTGTCTGTCTGCCTGCCTGCCTGCCTGCCTGCCTGCCTGCCTGTCTGCCTGCCTGCCTGTCTGCCTGTCTGTCTGCCTGTCTGCCTGTCTGCCTGTCTGCCTGCCTGTCTGCCTGCCTGTCTGTCTGTCTGCCTGCCTGCCTGCCTGCCTGCCTGCCTGCCTGCCTGCCTGCGTCTGTCTGTCTGTCTGTCTGTCTGTCTGTCTGTCTGTCTGTCTGTCTGCCTGCCTGCCTGCCTCCTGCCTGTCTGTCTGTCTGTCTGTCTGTCTGCCTGCCTGCCTGCCTGCCTGCTGTCTGCCTGCCTGCCTGCCTGCCTGCCTGCCTGCCTGCCTGCCTGCCTGCCTGCCTGTCTGCCTGCCTGCCTGTCTGTCTGCCTGTCTGCCTGCCTGTTTGTCTGCCTGCCTGCCTGCCTGCCTGCCTGCCTGCCTGCCTGCCTGCCTGTCTGTCTGTCTGTCTGTCTGCCTGTCTGCCTGCCTGCCTGTCTGTCTGTCTGTCTGTCTGTCTGTCTGCCTGCCTGTCTGTCTGTCTGCCTGCCTGCCTGTCTGTCTGCCTGTCTGTCTGTCTGCCTGTCTGCCTGTCTGCCTGTCTGTCTGTCTGTCTGCCTGTCTGTCTGCCGTCTGTCTGTCTGCCTGTCTGATAGGATTCACACCTCCTGGCTTAAGAAGCTGCACTCGATGAACGCCTGGTAGCACAGATGCTACAGCTGCTAACATCAGGGAACCCCCCAGAGAGGCTGACCCAGGGCCGCACAGTCCTCATAATGGACCCCCAGAAGGGCTCAAGACCACCTGCCTCGTGTCTGAGGGACTTTCCTCGGTGCTCTTGTCCTGGCCAGACCGGAACAGAGAAAATACGATCTGATGGATCAGTCCAACATCCAATAATGCTGCAACAGCATCGATCAGTAGGACTGGAACCTGGCCTGGACCCTGGTCTAGACCCTGCTTTGGACCTGATCTGATCCCAGGTCTGACCCACTCTGGATGAGCTTCACTCTCTTATTGTGGCTAAACCATCATGTCCACAGAGCAGATTTAGAAGGTAAATCTGGGACCTTTTCTGTGTCTCCTGCTCTCTAATTGATCACGTGCACATAAGTGTTGCATATTAATTCCCAGCAATCCATTAAGCCACAGGAGGTCTGTGCTCTATAAATCAAAACTAAGAGGCTGGATAATTGCCTCTTACAAAGGAGCAGCTTTGGAAAAGAGGGAAGGGGAGCGTCAGGAGAAGGGATGAAAGGATGGAGAGGAGCGGCGGTGCTGTGTGGCTGCCTCTGACCTGAAGCCTCCTTTGTTCTATGACTGATGGCAACAGTGACGCTCATCGGTTATGAGCCCCTGCAGCCGCGGGCTCAATCCCACCGACGATAGGAGCACTGAGCAGCAGCAGCATATAGGAGCCCATCCTCACAGGACTGAGCAGGAGCTGCTTAATTAGCTAAAAGGGTCATTTACGTGCAGCTCATCGCTCTATTTATCTACCACTGCTTTGCTCTTGTGCTTTCCCTTCCTATCTCCATTTGTCTCTGCAGCTGTAATTGAATCTGCTCTAATAATCGTCGTACCTCCAGGATAATAAGGTGGCTGTTAGCGATAACGGATTCAAGTTCGGAAACTTTCATTTCCCCCCGCGTGGTTCTAATGTACTTACAGGGACACACTGACACCACCTAATCTATTTAGTGGCTCTTAAAGGAGCTGACTGTCCAGGGTCCAGGCCTGCCTAGAGTCCAGGCCTGCCCAGAGTCCAGGCCTGCCCAGAGTCCAGGTCTGCCCGGAGTCCAGGCCTGCCCAGAGTCCAGGCCTGCCCAGAGTCCAGGTCTGCCCAGAGTCCAGGTCTGCCCGGAGTCCAGGCCTGCCCAGAGTCCAGGCCTGCCCAGAGTCCAGGTCTGCCCGGAGTCCAGGTCTGCCCAGAGTCCAGGCCTGCCCAGAGTCCAGGCCTGCCCGGAGTCCAGGTCTGCCCAGAGTCCAGGACTACCTTGAGTCCAGGTCTGCCCGGAGTCCAAGGCCGCCCGGAGTCCAGGACTACCTTGAGTCCAGGTCTGCCCAGAGTCCAGGTCTACCCAGAGTCCAGGTCTGCCCAGAGTCCAGGCCTGCCCAGAGTCCAGGTCTGCCCAGAGTCCAGGAGTCAGGAATGTTGTGTGAGCTGGGACAGTTTTGTCTCCTGGTGTCCCTTTTCTTCAGGTTCAGGTTTCAGGGTTCAGGTTTCTTTGAGCTCTTCTCAGATGGACACGAGTCCCGTCGCCACCTGAACGGTTGCTGGTTTGAATGCTTGTAAATCGTTTGGCCATTTCAAAAGCTGTGAAAGGAAGTAGTGGAGCGTAAAATTTGATGGTCTGCCCCTCTTCTGCAGCCTCCCATCACTGCCCTCAATCATTCCAGCGTCTGTTCCTGTCCTCCTTTCTTCTCCTGCTGGACCTTTGCAGCTCTGTCCCAACAGAAGCTGCCAGGTGATGAGGTGCCGTCTTTGTCCCACTGTCGCGGAATTTTTAGCCGTTTTGAGAAGTAAACAATGAATCTACGTTACTGCGTAGGAGATGGTTTTATTCCAGTCAGTCGGTCAGGATACACACACGGAAGCATGCGGAGAGATCTCTATTGAGTCTTCACAGTTCTGATCTTATATAGCCGAAGGCCGGCCTCTGAGGCGCGGACACAGGGTTAGGGTTAGGGTTTCAGCTGGCACAAGAAGCTGAATGACTGAGAACCCCCCCACCTCAGTCGTTTGACGCTGGTCTCCTTTGAACTTTTGTTTCTTGCAAATGCATGAGGTGGCAAACGGACTTCATCTGCTCTCCTAAATTCCCATTTCAACCCTTCCTTTTGCACTCAAATTCCATTTCACCACCTGTCCCTCAGGCATGTCAAACCCAGTCCTCAAGGGCCACGATCCTGCCGGGTTTTCTATCCCACTGAATGCATTTTCAGCCTGGTAGGACAGAAAACCCGGCAGGATCGTGGCCCTCGAGGACTGGGTGTGACACATGTGCACCAGTTTGTTTAACAGTTTATTCTCCTCCCATCATAGTGGAGCATCCTGTCATCGTCTGGCTCCAGGTCAGCAGTAACCTACAGAAGCAAAGACCATCTGACACCTGCAGACATCAGGGACTAACTCGTCCAAAACGTCTCAGCTGTGGACATGGAGGTGCTTGAGATGTCTTCATCCTCTTCCTTTGGTCACAGCTCCTGACCATCCGTGAGGCTCTCACCGCTGTGGCACATCATGTGGGCCAGTGGCGCAATGGATAACGTGTCTGACTACGGATCAGAAGATTCTAGGTTCGACTCCTGGCTGGCTCGTTTATTTTTGATCAGCCATCTTTTATGGGATAGTCTGCTGGTCCAGCATCATGGACAGGGACAGGAAGAGGATGGACAGACTGGTGAGGAGGGCCAGCTCTGTCCTGGGATGCTCCCTGGACTCAGTGGAGGTGTTGGTAAACGGGAGGATGATGGCTAAGCTGTCCTCCATGTTGAACAACACGTTCCCTCCCCCCTTACAGGACACCCTGACTCCACCCTCGCTGGGTGAAGGAGAGGTATCGCAGATCTTTCCTGCCGGCTGCTGTCAGACTGCACAACAAACATAACGATGCTAGCACAGACTGAATATTATATATTCTGAGATGTATATTGTATGTGACATATCTTGCTGGTTGGTATCAAAACCTTTTTGCTGTATTTGGCATCTGTGAGCTGGAGAATGAGCTCTTAATAGAGCCTCATGGCAGCGTTAGGGTGGCGTGTTTTAAAGACCACCCCCTCCAGAGAGGTCTGGACCCTCCAAAACATCACCAAACCTCTGTGTGCATCTCCCAGCTCGACTGACCCGATTTAAACTACAGAGCACTTCATTCATCACCGAGAGCCTGTTGGACACGTCTGCTGGATGTGGACAGTCTGGATCTGAAGACGCGGCCCCGGGCACAGGTAACGACAGCCCTTATTACAGCCAAATGGACCCCCAGCCTGGTGTGGCCTTCTCCCTGGTGGCTTATCTAAGGTGAGAGAGCCTCTAAAGGTGAGAGGGCCTCTAAAGGTGAGAGAGCCTCTAAAGGTGAGAGAGCCTCTGAAGGTGAGAGAGCCTCTAAAGGTGAGAGAGCCTCTAAAGGTGAGAGGGCCTCTAAAGGTGAGAGAGCCTCTAAAGGAGAGAGCCTCTAAAGGTGAGAGAGCCTCTAAAGGTGAGAGAGCCTCTAAAGGTGAGAGAGCCTCTAAAGGTGAGAGAGAGAGCCTCTGAAGGTGAGAGAGCCTCTAAAGGAGGGAGAGCCTCTAAAGGTGAGAGAGCCTCTAAAGGTGAGAGGGCCTCTGAAGGTGAGAGAGCCTCTAAAGGTGAGAGAGCCTCTAAAGGTGAGAGAGCCTCTAAAGTGAGAGAGCCTCTAAAGGTGAGAGAGCCTCTAAGGTGAGAGAGAGAGCCTCTGAAGGTGAGAGAGCCTCTGAAGGTGAGAGAGCCTCTAAAGGTGAGAGAGCCTCTGAAGGTGAGAGAGCCTCTAAAGGAGAGAGAGCCTCTAAAGGAGGGAGAGCCTCTGAAGGTGAGAGAGCCTCTAAAGGTGAGAGCCTCTAAAGGTGAGAGAGTCTCTGAAGGTGAGAGAGCCTCTGAAGGTGAGAGAGCCTCTAAAGGTGAGAGAAGAGCCTCTGAAGGTGAGAGAGCCTCTGAAGGTGAGAGAGCCTCTGAAGGTGAGAGAGCCTCTAAAGGTGAGAGAGTCTCTAAAGGTGAGAGAGCCTCTAAAGGTGAGAGAGCCTCTAAAGGTGAGAGAAGAGCCTCTAAAGGTGAGAGAGCCTCTAAAGGTGAGAGAGTCTCTAAAGGTGAGAGAGCCTCTAAAGTGAGAGAAGAGCCTCTAAAGGTGAGAGAGCCTCTAAAGGAGAGAGAGCCTCTAAAGGTGAGAGAGCCTCTAAAGGTGAGAGAGACTCTAAAGGTGAGAGAGCCTCTGAAGGTGAGAGAGCCTCTGAAGGTGAGAGAGCCTCTGAAGGTGAGAGAGCCTCTGAAGGTGAGAGAGCCTCTGAAGGTGAGAGAGCCTCTAAAGGTGAGAGAGCCTCTGAAGGTGAGAGAGCCTCTAAAGGAGAGAGAGCCTCTAAAGGTGAGAGAGCCTCTAAAGGTGAGAGAGCCTCTAAAGTTGAGAGAGCCTCTAAAGGAGAGAGAGCCTCTGAAGGTGAGAGAGCCTCTAAAGGTGAGAGAGCCTCTAAAGGTGAGAGAGCCTCTAAAGGTGAGAGAGCCTCTGAAGGTGAGAGGGCCTCTGAAGGTGAGAGGGCCTCTAAAGGTGAGAGAGCCTCTGAAGGTCAGGGACCTAACGGCATCCATGACGCCTGCCCATCATCCACAGCAGGAGGGGGCAGGAGGAAAGCAGAACCTCCATCTGAATTCAGAATCTCATCTCTGGCTCCAGCCAGTCAGTAAAATATATATATACTTTTGATTTACTGGACATGCGGAGCGGCTAGAGGACGTTAATCAGGCGCCGTATATGCTCGCCTATAGAGCTGTAGGCCTGAAATATGGCTGCCATAAAGAGCAGGCAGGAGGGGTGGAGGAGTGTGTTTGATTGGAGGGGGGACACTGAATCTCTTTGTCTCACTCCTGTCCCCTCTTATTGCCTCGGCTCCGTGTGTCGTCTCCCGTCCTCGCCGTCCACAGATGGTCGGTCAGCTCGTTAACTTTAATAAATCCAGCATCAATTAGAGCTGCAGCGCTAATTAGGATGCTGCAGAGGTGAAGCTAGTGGTGCTAGCCCCCCACCTTTCAAGAATGGCTCCTGAGCGGGGCTGTGCCAGGAAGGACAACAGACTGATGTGTGACATCACTTCCTCTGACCTTGACGGCTTCATTGCTCATCATCAGAGCTGCTTCTGTCCCAGAACTCCAAGAACATTTATGGAAACCACACTGACACCCTTCCAGCCCCCCTTTATAGGGGTACAGCCACTTTATTCTGTGTGTGAGTGTGTGAGTGTGTGAGTGTGTTTACCTGCTGATCCACTGATCCATGTATCTGCCAGACTGCTGCTGACTCAGCTAATCAGCTCCATGTGTCGTCCACAGGAAGCAGATGTCCCTGCCAGCCTGTGTGTGTGTGTGTGTGTGTGTGTGTGTGTGTGTGTGTGTGTGTGTACGTGAGGGCTGAAATCAGCCACACCGTTAATGTGAACAGGGTTCCTGGTGTTGATAAAGATGTCTCTCAGTCGTGGGGTTTGTTGGGTCCTGCTGCTCTCTGGGGGCTGGACTGAAGATGGAATCTTCCTGTCCTGGTCTGTCTGAGCCCAGCTGGTGTCCAGGAGGACTGCAGAAGCTGAAGCAACATCCAGATCAGACGATCGTGGAGTCATTTCTCCAAATGATGCTTTGTCTTCTCTGGCCAGTGTGGCTCCATCCTCCTTTAAATCTAATCATGGAGGGTTTTTCCAGCAGCGGCTGCAGAGAGGGAGCTTCGGCTCCTGGTCCTTGTGTAAACACCAGGGCTGATCGCTCTGGGCTGCTGTGTATGAGGAATGGGGGGGGTCATAACCATCCTTCGGGGACTCGTCGGGGTCATCTCTGATTTCATAAGACAGCAGGAAATGGAATGAAGGTAGCAGAGGTCATCTTCTCTGTTCTGGAACCTGTATGGAGTGCAGAAGCTCCGCCCCTTCTCAGTCCTTGTTTATTTAAAAAGAACATGTTTCAGTTTTCCTAAAGACTTTTTGTGGTCATCAATCAGATCTCTGATCTGCCAGAAGTCCCACTGTGTTCTTCAGACTGTGGAGAGAGAACGAGTGGTTGGGGCTCCACAACTAACTTCTGCTTCCCTGAAACAACCAGAAAGCTTCAGCTGTACTGGTTTCAGTCTTGACTGCTCCTGAAGCTTCATTGCTGCCCACAGCCCCTCGCTTCTCTTTCCCAGTGTTCCCAGCTTTGCCTCCAGGCTCCTCAGAGGCCAGTACAGGCTGCCGAAGTCACGTTTCCAGCAGGGTTTAGTCCTGGTTCATAGGTGCTGCTCAGAGACGTGGACCCTGGAGGACTGTTAGTTGACGTCTCCCTGGATCTTTGAGGTGTACTGAGGCTCAGAGGTGAAGGAACGGCAGCAGCAGCACCAGAGTCCCTCCGTCAGTCTGTCAGGTACCAGCCTGATGTGGTTCTTCTGGGCTGAGGTCCACCTTCAGTCAGCCGGAGAGGACGGGGGTGTGTTGGTGTGAGACAGGATCGGAGCAGCGAACATATACGTGCATAGCCCAAAGAGACACACACACACACACGCACGCATACACACACACACACACACACACACACACGTTACTCAGCAGAGTTTTTACATGGAACCACTGTGAGAATAAACAATTTGAATGAGATTGGATCTGACTGTAAGAGGAGTGAAGCCTCGGGGTGTGTGTGTGTGTGTGTGTGTGTGTGTGTGTGTGGTGTGTGTGTGTGTGTGTTTGTGTGTGTGTGTGTGTGTTGTGTGTGTGTGTGTGTTCTGCATGACTGACGTATCAAGGGGACGTACCAGCTCCGCCAGCGTGTGTGTTTGTCTTCGTTTCCATGCCCCCCCCCCCACACACACACACACCTATTTGCCTGCTCACTGACTGTAAAATGCCACTAAATCAACCAGAGACGTTTAATGACTCTATGCTGAAACGGAGTCTCCACCTTTTGTCCTGGAAAGTCTCGTGTTATCAGATGAAATGAAGCCTGAGATGTAAAATCTTCGATTTGGAAAGAGCCCGAGGTTTCAGGTGTCACCTGTGTTTATGTTATTATCCAAAAACATGTTGAGACATGAAAATAACCTTTTCCCCTCATGCAGGCATTTGTGGCCATAAGAGAGGGTTGCAGGAATCACTTCAAACATTTTAAACAAAGAAACTGTCGAGGCGTCATTATCCAGGCCGCCTCTAGGGGGCACTGTAGGACATTCTTGAGCAGCGCACAAAGAAGAGCTGCACCATATAGAGGCTGTACGTTGCAGAGGAAGAGAACAAAGGAGGTGCATTCAAACTCTGATCTGCAGTCAGAGCACGTTTGCATCTCTGCTGAAAAACATCCTATTGAGAGTTGGGAAGACCTTCAAAGTTTTCCTCTACTTCCTGTTTATCGGACAAAAGGTCAAGCGTGTCCCCGTGCTGCATGTCTGAAGACAGCAAGGACAAAAACCAGATAATGAGGTTCTGGTATCTGTCGTCGTTCATCCCAGTTTCTGTGTTGATGGTAATGATGGTTGAGGAAAAGTTGATCTTGAACCAGGAGAAGAAAAGAATGATGGGAAGCCCAGATTCATCAGGCAGGAACCATAGCAGAGCGAGTTATGGGATGGATGTTGCCGAAGGCAGCCAAAGGATTTAGTTCCTATAGAAGAACAAGATAAACCAAGATTTGCCTTGATCAGTTTTTGTTGTAAAAATCAAGATTTGAAAACAAAAATTCTAAACATTTTCTATCAGAATCCTCCTAAAATGCAACTGTCGTGATTTTCCAACCCTTTTCTTGACTTTTTTGCTAATTTCTGACCCCCGAGGTTCGATATGCAGATCTATGATGGGATGCGTCCCGCTGCAGTGGTGCTCGCTGCTCTTCTGTCACCCGTCTGGATATACGTCTGATTTAATGGGAGCTGGTAGATACAGGTGTCATTCTGACACTGTTGGGGTCCAGGGTTCCGGGATGTGTGTTGCTTGCTTTCTCCTGCAGGGACGGGTTGTTGTTGGACGCTAATACCACTGTGTTTTATCTGGTTTCAGGTCCAAGAGACAACCCAGCCCTAAGAGAACTCTCCGAACAGGATGGACCCGGCGGACCAGGATGCTGAGAGTCAGGGGAGGCTGCTGGGGCATCATGACCAGCTCCTTTTGTCATATGGACTTCGCTCCAGACCCTCAACGCCAGCGTGACGGGCCTGCTTACGCCAGGACAGGCGGAGCAGGTTCCGCCCACGTCACCCGCGGAGGCGCCGAGAGCAGTCCCCCAACCGGCCGCACCGCAGGAGCCCCACATGCCCATGCCGGAGCGGTATTCGGGTGAGGCCGATGTGCCAGTTTTCTGCTGCAGTGCTCATTGGTGTTCGACCTCCAGCCCCCCACCTACCTCAGCGACAGGTCTAAGATCGCTTTCGTGGTGAATCTTCTCTCCGGGCAGTACTGGAGAACCAGACACCCGCTTCCTCCAGTTTTCCAGCCTTCTCGGCTGAACTAAACCGGGTTTTTGACCATCCGGTCCAGAGTGGAGAGGTGGCCTCCCAGATCCTGTCAAGGCTCCAGCTCAGTTGCGGACTACTCCATCCGCCGATTGCCCGCCCGGACAAAAGCCTAAGCTCGTCGACACACGTAGGAGTGTTGGCGAGCGGTTCCTCTTCCCACTCCCCTCCGGCTCGCTTAACACTGCCGTGCACGTTCCTCTGGGGCCAGGAATCTGTCTCTGTGTCCTTCCTCGTAGACTCGGGCGCAGAAGACAGTTTCATCAGTCAGGACTTGGCTATGCAAGCCCGCATTCCCGTCGAGGGCCTGTTCTCTCTCCCAGACGCCCTGTCCCTCCAGTTTGCCTCCGGACCCCATCTTACCCCCTTCCTGCATCCTGGGGGCCGCATCCTGGCAGGTGGAGGAGAGAGTCCGAGAGGCCCAGCAATCAGCCCCAGATCCAGGTGGGGGTCCACTGAACCGGCTGTTCATCCTGGAGGCCACCTGGGTTTCAACCGCACAGTTCCTCTAACAGCGGTTCTGGTGGCCCTCCGTGACCCGAGACACCAGGGACTACATAGCGGTCTGCCCCGTGTGCGACAGAGTAAAGTCATCCCACCAGCCACCTGCGATAGACTTGTCACTGGCCTCCCTCCTTCCGAGGGTCATCAGGTTGTCCTGACCATGGTCGACCGAAGACAGCTCACTTCATTCCCCTCCCAAAGCTCCCATTGGCGGCGGAGACAAGGGAGCTCCTGGTCCGGCACGTGTCCTGCTTCCATGGGATCCTGAGAGACATTGTGTCCGACTGGGGTCCACAGTTCTGCTCTCAAGTGTGGAGGGCCTTCTGCTTGGCACTGGGAGCTTTGGCCAGCCTCACGTCAGGGTACTATCCACAGGCCAAAGGGCAGGCGGAGAGGACCAGAGCCTGGAGGACGCCCCAAGGTGTGTGGCAGCCTGGAATCTGTCCACCTGGAGCACCTACCTGCCCTGGGTGGAGTACACCCACAATTCCTTGGTCTCAGCAGCAGCAGTCTCTTCCTTGTCCCCCTTCATGTTGTCTCTCTTGTACCAGCCCCCGTTGTTCAAGGTCCAGGAGGAGGAGGTGGTGGTGCCCTCGGTACAGGCCAACATACGCCGGTGCAGGAGGATGTGGAGGCAGGTCTGCGCTGCACTCGTGCAGTTTCCCCAGCGCTCACAACGGTAGGCCAATCAGCGCCGGACACCAGCCCCGTCCTATCAGCTGGGTCAGAGGGTCTGGCTGTCCACAAAGGAACTCCTGCTCCAGGTGGAATCTCGGAAGCTGGCTCCACGCTTCGTTGGCCCCTTCAAGATGGCGCGGGGGGTGAACCCCCCAGCCGTCCGCCTGAAGCTTCCCCAGGCATTAAGGGTACACCCCACGTTCCACGTGTCCAAGGTTAAACCAGTCGCTGAGTCGGATCTGGTCCCTCCATCCGAGCCCCCACCTCCCCCCATATTGTGACTGGGGAGCCGCCTACATGGTCCGGATCATCCTGGACGTCCGCCGACGAGGAAGAGGGTTCTAGTTCCTGGTCGATTGGGAGGGGTACGCCCCTGAGGAGCAATCGTGGGTCCCCCACTGTTTCATCCTGGACAACAGCCTCCTCCGCGACTTCTACTGCGCCTTCCCGGACAAGCCTGAATGGCCTCCATGGTAGACCTGACTCCGGTTTATTCGTGTTGTACTTGTAGTTCTAAAGACGTTGTTGTTGGACACGAAGTGTTTTGCCTGCTTTCGGTTCCAAGAGAAAATCCAGCCCTAACAGACACGTATCGGAGAGGTGTGTGTTTGTGTGTGTGTGTGTGTGTGTGTGTGTGTGTGTGTGTGTGCGTGTGCGTGTGTGTGTGTGTGGTGTGCGTGTGTGTGTGGTGTGTGCGTGTGTGTGCGTGTGTGTGTGTGTGTGTGTGTGTGTGTGTGTGTGTGTGTTATAAAGAGAGATAGGGTGAAGGCAGACCACAGGATATTGAAAATCTCATTTCCCTCCATTTGTCTCCTTAACGTCTTTGCTGCTGGCCACAGCTGTAGAATGGATCATACATTCTGACACAGCCCCTTTCCTTATCTGTGTGTGGGGGTGTGTGTGTGTGTGTGTGTGTGTGTGTGTTCTCGTTTGGATATGCAGCCCCCTCCAAATAAAATACATAGACATATATAGCTGGTTAATGGGCTGTGTCTGAGACACACATTTAGAAGTGCACGTGTGCACAAGATCACACACCCGTGTGCATTTCACTGGCAAAGTGAGGACATTTAATCTGGTTTGGTTAAAGGGTCAAGGGACAGACGGAGGTCAGAGGGGGTCAGAGGCAGGGCTACTGTTGTTGCTGCTGCAGCTGAAACAGAACTCTGAACATGAACAAGCACATCTGAACATATAAACAAAAACTTCTTCTATACTGAGGTTTTGCTGCGTGATGATCAGTTCTCACATGTTCTGAAGCCTGTTGGAGCAGGTGATCCACTGGTCCTCACACTCCACCATTTATTGGTTCTCCTCCGCAGTTAAATGCTGAAAACCAGTCACAGTCACAGTTGGGGAGGAAGCTGCGAGCCATCAATCACCACCGGTCTCCTCTTCATCACTTCCACTTTTGCTCATCCACTTCCTGTCAGCAGTAAATCGTGGCCCAATTAACCTTTCTGTCCCAGTTCGTCTGTGTTGAAGGTAAACAATTAAAGACAGCATGTTCCTGACTGACACCTCACTGTTGCTGTAATTTGATTACTGTCCAGATAAATGAGTCCAGAGCCTCCGGCAGCTCCAGGGGATCCTCCTCACTGGTATCTCCTACAGGGGAGTGTGGGAGAAAGGATGAACGTCATCAAATCGGCTGGGAGGAGATTGATCTCGTATCCAGGGTCCTTGATTAGAGCTGCACGCTAATATCAGCACAACATCCGAGGAGTCGATAGGTGGGAAAGGTCAACGCCGGCCTTTTGATGTCTCTGCTAATGTGCATCAGCATTGGAACCAGAACCTGTTACTGAACCTGAGTTGGTTCCTGCTCCGCTGAGCGCACGTTCTGCTGCTCCATGTTCTTCACTTCATATCTCAGAAGACGGGAACACTTTCCAGGATCCGCCGGGGAAAAGGTCAGCGTTTGGATAAATGGGCGGGGCCACAAACAGCTGATCTGAAGGTTAATTGCTCACATGACGCCAACAAACTAAACATTAACTTCACGCTCCCTCATCATTGTCAGAAATCTGTAGAACTTCCATGGAATCATTGAGCAAATGTTGGAGTCTGTGGTGGTGCTTATTTATTGATTGATTTATTGATTTAGACACCTGTGCAGAGGATTTGTCAGAGATAATTCCTTCGCTAACACCAATAAATGACCTTTAATAAAAAGGTATCGGTGACACAAAGACATTTCCGAACAATCTGCCGGGTTTGAAGCTGCTCCGTAGAGACCAGAAACCTTCTCTGGTACAGCTCATTTACAGGAGAATGTTGTATCTGTGCGTCATGGTAACGGAGGAGCCACTTCAGCCACATCTCCTGTGTGTTGCCAGTGAGGGATTAATAACCCGCGTGTTTGTGGAAGCCTCTGCTGATGGTTTCTCGCCAGGATGGAGGCGGCTCCATTAGCCCGCTGTGCAGCGCGAGTGATGGATGTGACCCTCGTGATGAGTTCCTGAGCAGCACTCCAACAGATCACAGGATCTCCTTCAGGCTCACGCTGTCTCTCTTCTCTCTACACAAACACTCTCAGCTAACAGCTAACGGCTAACAGCTAACAGCTAACGGCGGACGCTTTGATTGGACTCTGCGAGTTTGCTGAGATCATAAATGGTTCAACAGGAGACCCACTGTGACGTCTTCAGCAGGAACCTCTGATTCTTTTTCATGCCCTTCAGCAGTACTCAGATTACAGGGAGGGAGTCCATCTCCCAGGACTCTACTGGAGGAGGAACTGATGGAGCAGTTGAACCTGCTGCTATCACCAAACCTCAAATCCACTTCTGGAGCTGAGACCAGCTGAATCCTCAGGACTGCTGAGCTTTTCTGCTCTGACATCCATAAAAATGACATCTGTTCACCAGCAGATCCCTTTTGAAAGGACCGTGTAGATGACGTGTTGTCCACCTTCTCATCTTCTGCTTGTATGAGAGACCGACTGTGTATTGATTTAATGCCCCTGCATTAGAAAATGCCCCCAGTGGTGGCGCTAATCTGTCAGCGCTAACATCCGTATTCCTCTGTGGGTTTGGATCAGACCTTTGACAATAAACGCTGGTATTCACGACTTCACGTGAAGATCTGCAACACGTTGATCTCCAGGACCAGGAGAGTTCCTGAGAGGAGTAGCAGAACCTCCAGTCTGGCTGTGATGCTGCACCTCAGAAACCGTTCTCATTGGTGCACAGAAAGGAACCAGGTTTTTACATCACCAACGAGGAGTCGCAGGATTCCGTCATGGAGGAAGATCTCACCTCCATGATTTTACAACAAGTTCTATTGACTATTTAGAGTTTAGACGGCAAGTTTAGCAAATGTTGCCACAAGTGTGGAGGCGCTGAGGTCTCCTGTCACACCCAGCGTCCTCGGCTGCACCAGTGAAATGGATGGAACCGAGCCTTGGAGGTTCTGACGCACCTGTGGTCACCTGTGTTGACCATGAACGCTGCAGCAGCAGCAGCTGCAGGTGCAGGTGTGCAGCGTCGCAGGAAACAATGAAAACACTCCTCAATCGCTCCCACCTTTTAAACATTACTGCTCTGTGTGTGTGTGTGTGTGTGTGTGTGTGTGTGTGTGTGTGTGTGTGTGTGTGTAAGCAGATGCGCTGCTGAGCTCAGCTCCTCTATCATGGAGATTTAATAGACCATAACAATAAAAGGAGCATTTTGACTGCGTCCAGGGGGAAATCAGCACGACTCTGCAGCCTCGAACAGGCTCCTGAAGCCTCCAGTGAAGGAGGAGACAGCAAAGGCATCACGGGAGCTCCACTCTGACTCTGCAGCCGTATTCAAAAGACAAATCAGCCTCCCTGACATCTATTTTAGCTGATGGTGAAGATGTGATGTCGTCATGTTCAATAATGTGTTCAGTTAATCCATCCAGTCCCACATCAGATGAGAAGATTCCACGGGATTCTGCTGGAGGACCTGAGGGTGTCTGCAGACACATGCAACACATGCTCCCACAAGTACCAGCAGTCAGACTGGGACTGGATCTGGATCCCCGTTGAAACTAAATCCAGTCAGGTTCCATCTGGTGGACAAAGAGGAGCAAGAGAGGAGCAAGCCAACGTGCTAACACACGCCTCACTACACCAGCAAATGGAAGAGAAGTCACATATGAAGGGAAAACCATCTTCTGTCCCATAAAACATCTGTCTCACACGGTTCCATTAAGCTCTCGGTCTGGCAGAAGACCTCCCATAATGTGAATCCTTCCATCATCTCAACAATAATCCACTGCGCGTCTCCATTTGAGGACCATTACGCACCGTGTGCTGGATCTGCTGGACACACACCTGGAGGGTGATAACAGGTCTATGAATCATGCTGAACATCCCATCATCTGCCGAACAATCCGCAGCCTCGTGACCGTTCCATTTGGGAGGAGTCTTCCAGCGACGCAGGTCAGCCCTCCATCAGCAGCCACGCCGTCGCCTTCAGCTCGTCCCCCGGTGGAGCCCCCCCCCCCGTGGCCTCCACACCTGAATATGGAGCAATCGGCAGCCTAATGGACCCCTGGATGGCTGCACGAGACCGCCGCCGCTTGATGAGTGTGTGACCCCCCAGAGGACCTCGTGAGGCTCCGGCTGTGTAGAACAGAAGTATTAGCATCTGCTGCAGAAGATCCTGGGAGAAGGTTAACGTAGCCAGATGAGGAAAACAGATCTACTCACAACAACATCCATGAAACCTGCTGCTAGATCCTGCAGAAACCTTCTGACTGGTCTGGTCATCAGCTCAAACTGGTAGAAACACCAGGTCAAAGGTCAAAGGTCTGCAGGACATCTGCGAATCCTGTCAATGATGCCATCGTCTACAAGAAGCGTCTTGGCTTTTTGAAGCACCCTGTTATTAAAGATCTCATCCGGAGAGCTGAATTTACAGCAGCTACTTTAAAAGCACGATCCTCAGATCTGAAGACCTGCTGGAGGAGCCGCTGGAGGAGCCGCTGGAGGAGCCGCTGGAGGAGCCGCTGGAGGAGCTCCTGGAGGAGCCGCTGGAGGAGCCGCTGGAGGAGCCGCTGGAGGAGCCGCTGGAGGAGCCGCTGGAGGAGCTCCTAGAGGAGCCGCTGGAGGAGCCGCTGGAGGAGCTCCTGGAGGAGCCGCTGGAGGAGCTGCTGGAGGAGCCGCTGGAGGAGCCGCTGGAGGAGCCGCTGGAGGAGCTGCTGGAGGAGCTGCTGGAGGTGCTCCTGGAGGAGCTGCTGGAGGAGCTGCTGGAGGAGCCACTGGAGGTGCTCCTGGAGGAGCCGCTGGAGGAGCTCCTGGAGGAGCAGCTGGAGGAGCTCCTGGAGGAGCCGCTGGAGGAGCTGCTGGAGGAGCCGCTGGAGGAGCTGCTGGAGGAGCCGCTGGAGGAGCTGCTGGAGGCTGTAGGTGCTCCACTTTACACGTGCACCACATGAATAATAAAGGTTCACACGTGAGCAGCACAACCTGCTGCACATGCACGACGGACATCGGTGACATCGTTGCCTGGAAACGTCCAATCAAAAGCTTCCAGAAAGTGAAGCTGATAATGTCAGTGATGGATTCTGTGCATGTGTTGCTCACAGCTGCGCTTATCAGCACGACGCAGGATTAAGTGCACACTGTGTGTGTGTGTGTGTTGTGTGTGTGTGTGTGGTGTGTGTGTGTGTGAGAGTGCGTGTGTGTGTGTGTGGTGTGTGTGTGTGTGTGTGTGTGTGTGTGTGTGTGTGTGTGTTGTGTGTGTGTGTGTGTGTGTGTGTGTGTGTGTGAGAGAGTGAGAGAGGGAGTGAGTGAGCCTGTAACCGTATTGATTGTCTGTCCTGATGCTAAGCTAAAGCACGGCGGTGGGGGGGGATTCGCCTTCTTACGCTTTAATAAAATATGATCCCAGATTGTTTCCCCCCCTCAGCAGTTGGGAACGAGGAAGATCTGCTGGGAAGATCCGTTTCTCACTTAGTTCCACTTCAATGGAAATGTACAGCAGCATGGACTAGTTAGAGGACTAGTTAGAGGACAGGTTAGAGGACTGGTTAGAGGACTAGTTAGAGGGCAGGTTAGAGGACTAGTTAGAGGACAGGTTAGAGGACTGGTTAGAGGACTAGTTAGAGGGCAGGTTAGAGGACTGGTTAGAGGACTAGTTAGAGGGCAGGTTAGAGGACTGGTTAGAGGGCAGGTTAGAGGACTGGTTAGGGGACTAGTTAGAGGACTGGTTAGAGGACTGGTTAGAGGACTGGTTAGACGCCTTTGTCCCAGTAGAACCAGTTCAGAACCATGTTTCCCAGTGTGACTGAACGTGTGGTTCCATGTTGGTTTTTCTGACGTGTTCTAGTTTAGAACCTTTCCTGGTCTAGTTTAGAACCTTTCCTGGTCTAGTTTAGAACCTTTCCTGGTCTAGTTTAGAACCTTTCCTGAACTGGATCTGTAGGAACCAGATTTACTGTTTATAGAGGCGGTGACGTTAGCATGAGTTTATCAAAGTCTCTGGAAGGTTGATGAACCTCTGGAAATAACGATGTTTGTGTTTCAGGTGAGGAGGCGGAGCTTCTGCCTCAGGTGGCTCCTGTGGCTGTTTGCAGGCTGATCGAGGCCTCGAGGATCGAGGTGAGAGAAGGAAAGTTACCGTTATTTCCTTCTCATCCTCCTGCTCCTCCTCCTCCTTCTTCTTCTCCTTCTCCTTCTCCTCCACCTCCTCCTCTTCCTCCTCCACCTCCTCCTTCTCCTCCTCCTCCTCCTCCTCCTTCTCCTTCTCCTCTTCCTTCTCCTTCTTCTCCTCCACCTCCTCTTCCTCCTCCTTCTTCTCCTCCTCCTTCTTCTCCTCCTCCTCCACCTCCTCCTTCTCCTCCTCCTCCTCCTCCTTCTTCTCCTTCTTCTTCTGCTGTTTTCAACTGTTTATTGAACACATTCTTACCTTTGTTTTGTTTTTCCTGAAAATTATGAAAATTATGATAAAATAAAAAAACCTTAAACATTTTAAATGATGCTCTCAGTAATGTAACAGACATGTAACAGACATGTAACAGACATGTAACAGACATGTAATATGCCTGATTGTGTAACAGTGCATGCACAGGAAATAGGTGTGCAATAGAGAACAAACACACATGACACGTAACACAGGTATGAGGTTACACACCTGTAACAACAGGTGTGTAACTGACCTGATCAGATCCTCTTTTGGACGCACGTTTTATGTATTAAACCGTCGTCATGAACATTATAACATGCTGGCGAGATGATGAAATCAAAGACAGCTAACAGCTAACGGCTAACAGCTAACGGCCGCGTTCTGACACGATGACGTGTACAAAGTCACGTGGCGGCGCTGCGCTGGGCACACGTGCACGTGTGACTTAAAGGAGCCGACATGTTGGTACTCAGAGGAATCTGAAGTTCAGATGTGACGTGCACGTGATGGGACAGAAGAAAGAGCGCACGGGGGGATGAGCGCACGGCTCTGATGTGACACGCTCAGACAGGTCCTATGGAATATATATGAAGAAGGACGAAGGAGGCGTTCCGAGTCTTCGCCGCCTTCGTGGTCGCCGCTTCTGAAAATGTGGACGTGGCGTCACCTCGAGTGCCAGGTGGAACCTGCTGGTTCTGACCTTTAGTCTGGAATTGGGGGCGGG
>NC_079526.1:16187342-16192342 GCF_003711565.1 Takifugu flavidus | reverse complement strand
TGTGAGAATGTGTGTGTGTGAGTGTGAGTGCCTGTGTGTGAGTCCCTGTGTGTGAGTGCCTGTGTGTGAGTCCCTGTGTGTGAGTCCCTGTGTGTGAGTCCCTGTGTGTGAGTGCCTGTGTGTGTGTGGAGTCACAACATTGTCACAAATGTGACCTTTTTAACGGTTCAGCAGGTGAAATGATGAATTATTACCGACCCGTGTGAACTTCTTCGTCCCAGAACATCACTTTTGTCATTTTTGGGCACAAATGTTTTCTTTTTACGACATCCTGTTTGGGGCCACAAGTTCAGCCGGAGCTTCAGGTCTGGCACCTTGGTAGCGGGTTTCAGACTGTTCCAGTTCAAACTGGCGTGCACGAGAGGCACGAGGCCTGAGTGTGCACGAGCTTCTCGGGATTACAGGCTGTTTTATAAATAATCTTTATTGGATAAACGTGTCACATCAGCCGAGTCGGCCTGAGCCGTGATGAAGGTCACGGCGAAGGTCGAGGCTGAGTGCACGAGTGGCGGCTGTCTGGGGGCGGAGCCAGGACGCAGACAACAATCTGCTTTTACAGGATTAAAGTTTATTGATGGTTTTTCATCACAACTCATCGATCCAGTTTCTCATCTGCTCAAAAGCGTCACGCTGGTTGAGCCTGACGCACAATCACGCACCTGATGGTCACTGCCGACTCACAGGTGCACGAGAATCACCTGCGTGGGGCGGAGTCAGGTGAGTCTGCTGCCATGAAGAGGTTGAACTTTAACCTTTTACAAGGTAACAATGACCTGATACCAGCTAACACATTAGCCACAGTGCTAACAAGCGCAGTGGGTCACTGGGGAGACGTCAGCCCTGAACTCCATCATAGCTGCTCATCCAGATGGGTGTGTGTGTGTGTGTGTGTGTGTGTGTGTGTGTGTGTGTGTGTGTGTGTGTGTGGTGTGTGTGTTAGAGGTTAGAGCTGGGTGTCGGTCATGGTAAGGGGTCAGAGTCATGGTCAGGGTCAGGGGTTAGGGTCAGGGGTTAGGGTCATGGATCAGGGGTTAGGGTCATGGATCAGGGGTTAGGGCCATGGATCGGGGTTAGGGTCATGGATCAGGGGTTAGGGTCAGGGGTTAGGGTCATGGATCAGGGGTTAGGGTCATGGATCAGGGTCATGGATCAGGGGTTAGGGTCATGGATCAGGGGTTAGGGTCATGGATCAGGGGTTAGGGTCATGGATCAGGGGTTAGGGTCAGGGGTTAGGGTCATGATCAGGGGTTAGGGTCATGGATCAGGGGTAGGGTCATGGATCAGATGAGCTGGGATTGAGCAGGCTCAGCTGAGCCCCAGAACTTTGATGGTGACCTCTATGCATGGTAAAGAGGCAGCAATGAGCAGGGTCAATAGGTCCATGAAACGGACCATCAGACTGGGCCGGGTGGTTCTAACCCCCCACTGCCTGCTGGGGTCCTGAGGGGGAATATTAGCTCTGATGTTGGAGCTGCTCCCTCGAGAGCCTCTAATTAAGATGTCCCAGAGACCATCCTGCAGAGCAGCAGGTCGGGGGATTCCCGGGAACATTAGATGGAGAGAGCTCCTGTTCGGATCTTGGCGTCTAAATCTGTGTTTGTGTGCTGCCACGTGCCGCAAGGACTTGACGTTCCGTGTGGATAAAGGAATGTTCTGATGGTGTTTGGAATGCCGGGAGCGTAAGAGGGAGTGTTCTGGGCTGATGACCCCTCCCAGGTTTGTTTTGGACATGTGGCCCCTCTGTGGGTCCCTGGATAACCCAACATTTGAGTCTGCTGGAACTTTTCCCTCTTCCCAGTGTGGGAAATCAAGCCGCTTTAGGGAATCCTCAACGAATTTTAAAGATTCTCTCCAACATTCGCTCCAGCACCCACCATGTCCCCACAAAGCACTCGAGGCTGGACCCCACTGGACTGGACCCCACTGGGCTGGACCCCTGTGGGCTGGACCCCTGTGGGCTGGAGACCGCTGGATGGACCCCTGTGGGCTGGACACCACTGGACTGGACCCCTGTGGGCTGGACCCCTGTGGGCTGGACCCCTGTGGGCTGGACACCACTGGACTGGACCCCACTGGACTGGACCCCTGGGGCTGGACACCACTGGACTGGACCCCACTGGACTGGACCCCTGTGGGCTGGACCCCTGTGGGCTGGACCCCTGTGGGCTGGACCCCACTGGACTGGACCCCTGTGGGCTGGACCCCTGTGGGCTGGACACCACTGGACTGGACCCCACTGGACTGGACCCCTGTGGGCTGACCCCTGTGGGCTGGACACCACTGGACTGGACACCACTGGACTGGACCCCTGTGGGCTGGACACCACTGGACTGGACCCCTGTGGGCTGGACCCCTGTGGGCTGGACCCCTGTGGCTGGACACCACTGGACTGGACCCCTGTGGGCTGGACCCCTGTGGGCTGGACACCACTGGACTGGACCCCTGTGGGCTGGACCCCTGTGGACTGGACACCACTGGACTGGACCCCTGTGGGCTGGACACCACTGGACTGGACCCCTGTGGGCTGGACCCCTGTGGGCTGGACACCACTGGACTGGACCCCTGTGGGCTGGACACCACTGGGCTGGACACCACTGGACTGGACCCCTGTGGGCTGGACCCCTGTGGGCTGGACCCCTGTGGCTGGACACCACTGGGCTGGACCCCTGTGGCTGGACCCCTGTGGGCTGGACACCACTGGACTGGACCCCTGTGGGCTGACCCCTGTGGGCTGGACCCCTGTGGGCTGGACTGGACCCCTGTGGGCTGGACCCCTGTGGGCTGGACCCCTGTGGGCTGGACACCACTGGACTGGACCCCTGTGGGCTGGACCCCTGTGGGCTGGACCCCTGTGGGCTGGACCCAGCAGAGGTCGGCAGCATCTTCTGAGCTGTGGAGGTTCTTCAGCTTCTGAAGAGATGCTACATTTAACTCAACTCAGATTTTCATGGGGTTCTGGGGTCCGAGGATCCAGCCGGACCACCACTCTGGGGTCAGAGGCTGATTGAAAACACCTAATCCTGATCCTGCCTGCCCCCCACCACCCTCATCAAGCCGACATCTCCATATGGGATCTCTGGATCCTCTCTCTCTCCCACTGTCTGCTCCATTGTTGTCTGTGGCGCTCGCCCCAACACCCCCCCCCCCACCACCCCCCAGGCTGCTCATGGAGGATGAGGGCCACGAGGTCAAGACATGGGTGGACATAAATCCTCGGCCTCGCCATCATCCCGTGACCATCAGGCCACCCTATCTCTACCACACACACACACACACACAACAACACACACACACACACCACACACACACACACACACACACACCACACACACACACACACACACACACACAGACCTAGAGAACAATAGAGCCTCCATCTGGGTGTAAATAATGGTGATACTGGTGTGAATGGTGCCCTGCATCCAGGCGATAAGCCAGTACAGTTATAGCAATAGTGTGTGTGGTGTGTGTGTGTGTGGTGTGTGTGTGGTGTGTGTGTGTGTGTGTGTGTGTGTGTGTGTGCGTGTGTGGGTATTGTTCTTTATCTGTGTCATGGCCTACCCATCCTGCATGTGTGTGTCACACTCTTAATTATTAATACTGGAACCTTCTCCTCCTTTTTCTTTCATCTCTCCTCTCCCCCCCCCCCCTCCGCCCCCCCCTCCCACGTCGCCCCCTGACCACCGCTTCACCTCGCTCCCCGTGTTACTGCTTTTGTTCGCCTGCTTGTGTACTTCCTGAGGTTTCCATTGTGGTCTAATATGCTCCCGTCTTCGCTCATTCAGGGTCGTTCTGAGCTTTGTGTCCTGATGATCGATGAGCTGATCGGGTCAGAAGGTCCTGATCTTCTCCCAACCCTCGTCAATACTCTAAACTGGATGAAAAAATGAAGGTGAGTCCACAACCACCAGGTGTCGTGAGTCCAGCCCTCAGAGCTGGACCCACCTGGAGCAGAGCTGCAGCTTTGGTGGACCAGTGGTGAACTGGTGACAGCTGCTGGACTCTAAAGACCCCTCAGGTCCTGCTCCCCATGTGGAGGGTACGCCTACAAAATCTGGGACAGACATCATGTGGTCCAGAAGCAGGTTCTGGATGTTGTTTACGCAGGCTGTTCTGTGGGGACCCACCTCTCTGCCTGGTCTGGGTCTGGAGCCCACAAGACCATGACCTGGAGCCCACAAGACCAGGACCTGGAGCCCACCAGACCCCGGACCTGGAGCCCACGAGACCCGGACCTGGACCCACCAGACCAGGACCTGGACCCACCAGACCAGGACCTGGACCCACCAGACCAGGACCTGGACCCACCAGACCAGGACCTGGCAGCTCAGGTCTCGGTGCAGATTTTCCACTTTTAGTCACGAATCTACTCAGTTAAAGTTTTAGAAAGAACCGAAGAACTTTCTGCACAGATGCAGGATGTGTGTCATTACACACACACACACACACACACAACACACACACACACACCCGTTGTCTGCCCCAGGCCACAGCTTTCATGCTACATTTCCGCCAATCCTCCAAACCTCAACTGCTAATCCATCATTCTGGACACACTCACACACACACTCTCTCTCACCCTCACTCTCTCTCACACACACACACCCTCTCTCTCTCACCCTCACTCTCTCTCACCCTCTCTCTCTCTCACACACACACCCTCTCTCTCTCACCCTCACTCTCTCTCACCCTCTCTCTCTCACACACACACCCTCTCTCTCTCACCTCTCTCTCTCACACACACCCTCTCTCTCACACACACCCACTCTCTCTCACCCTCACTCTCTCTCACCCTCACTCTCTCTCACACTCTCTCTCTCACACACACCCTCTCTCTCTCACCCTCACTCTCTCTCACACTCTCTCTCTCACACACACCCTCTCTCTCACCCTCTCTCTCTCTCACACACACAGAAATAGACAGAACGAGTGTCAGAGAGACGAGCAACAAAGACTTCTGACAAAACAGGCCTTTATTTTCAACACTCACATCCTCGTTA
>NC_079526.1:16139842-16182342 GCF_003711565.1 Takifugu flavidus | reverse complement strand
AGCTCAGGCTACCTCAGGAAGTGTGGTCGTATGCGCGTGCTCAACAGCTGTTCTATTTCAGAGCACATCTACGTGCGCGCGGGCAGGTGAGTTGCTGATAGTAATTTCCCTGTTAGCCTCCTGCGCATGCGCATTGGTACCATATATAAAGCGCGACGCGGGTCCGCGCCGCCCCCGCAGCCGCGGCCGAATGGTTCCGTCCGGCGCCCGCAGCTCCTGCGTCTCCGTTCCGGTCTTGAAATGAAGCCGTCGAGCCGGCGGCAGCTCGCGGGGAGAGCGGCCGAGGCACCGCGGCCTCAAGCGTAGACGGGTTCGAGCTTCGGCTGAGACGCGCTTTTGTGGGAGCTTCGACCCAGACGGGGCCTTGATGAAGAGCCGCGACTCGCTGTCGTGTCGGCGGCGGCAGCGGCGGCGGCGGCTCGGTGTTTGCTGTGGACGCTCGGCGGCTCCCGGCGACTCTGAAGCGGGAAGTCCGATATTCGACGTTCGGGTCCCCAGGTAGAGGAACGTCCGCTGCTTGTTAGCGATGTACAACACGGGTTGGACAACGGAGAGAGCCGAGGAGGACGGCGGCTGGAGGGACGTGACCATGCCCTACTCCACCGAGCTCATATTCTATCTGGAGATGGACCAGCCCCCAGGTAAGCGGGCCGAGCCGGGCCGGGCCGGGCCGGGCCGGGACAGCCGCTGGAAAGTTTGTCCAGCAGAGATTTAGGCTCTTCCGAATAGGTGCATTTTTAACGTCCTGGAACAGCAATACATGAAAGAAAAATACTTAATTCTACATTCATATGGTAAATTAAACCATTTTGGACGAGCCGGCCCAAATGACACCGTCTTCCGAACATTAATCAGTGTTTGTCCTCCTGTTTGGCGCCGGTGTTTTGCAGAAATGCTGCTTTTTGCTCCTCCGACCTCCCACGGAACCTCTGGGATCCTCTGGGATCCTCTGGGATCCTCTGGGATCCTCTGGATTCTTTCTCCATCCACCTGATTCATTTAGACGCATTTTATTGTCTGACTCTTGTCTCGTGAATGAAGTGGTGAATCAGCATCGCCGGTGCTCTTTGTGCCAGGATTCATTCGTTCATTCATTCGTTCATGGGGGGGTGATTGTCCCCCCGGGGGGGTTGAATGGCTCCGGGTGCAGATATGAGACCTTCTCAGCCTGTAGATGGTCTCTGCAGCAGCACCATGTTCGTCTGCATGAGCTTCAGATCCAGAACTCATTCAGGCAACAGTGTCTCTGTGGACCTTCTGGGGGCCCCCTGGACCCCTGGACCCCTGGACCCCTGGACCCCTGGACCCCTGGACCCCTGGACCCCTGGACCCCTGGACCCCTGGACCCCTGGCCCGGTGCAGCGTGTCCTGTCTCTCTCCATTGTGTGTCTGAGCCACAGCTGAGTGGACACCAGTAGGTGTAAATGTCTCACAGTCTTTACTGTCCTGGACCTTCTCACAAAGAACCTTTCATGTGTAGAAATGATCCAGGTTGTTCCTCAGAACCGCAGATGCACCAGCAGCTCCTCGTCCTCGTCCTCGTCCTCGTCCTCGTCCTCGTCCTCGTCCTCGTCCTCGTCCTCGTCCTCGTCCTCGTCCTCGTCCTCGTCCTCGTCCTCGTCCTCGTCCTCGTCCTCGTCCTCGTCCTCGTCCTCGTCCTCGTCCTCGTCCTCGTCCTCGTCCATCCGGGCAGCCGACGCTCAGCTCGTCTTTGTCTGGTGTCCTGCAGAGACTCTTTGTCTCAGCTCACCTGAAGGGTGGATGTGAATAAGCAAATGGACGGAGACGCTGGCAGGAGGAGCATCTGGCAGATGTTCATTAGAATATTTGTTACTCTGGACTGGAAACGAGCTCGGTGACGGTTTAAGAGTGTGTGTGTGTGCGTGCGTGCGTGTGTGTGTGTGTGTGTGTGTGTGTGTGTGTGTGTGTGTGTGTGCGTGCGTGTGTGCGTGTGTGTGCGCGCGCGTGTGTGTGGTGATTAGCAGGTGTGGACCAGCGTCCCCCCGGGGATGGACAGAGAGGAGGAGAAATAACTAGTTTCATCTTTCAGTGGAAAATGACTGAGGGTTTTTCTCGATGGAAAATGTCTTTTTGGGAGATTTGAGGTGCCGACCGGACGTTTCGCCTCCGGGAGGCTGCAGGGGGAGAGGAGGTCGAAGAAGTTGTGATGTGGTGCAGAGAGTGGGCGGACGGCAGCAGGATCGGGTCCACGCGTGGTCATGTGACCCGCGGAGGGAGCGCCGCCTTTTGCCTGTTTTGATGGTCAGTGTGAGCAGAAGTGGTTCCCAGGCCGACCAGCAGGAAGCTGCAGCACAGCTCACATGGGCCTCTTTTGCTTTGTTGCCATGGAGACGACTGGGCACGATGCAGAGCCGAGTCTGTCGTTTTCTATTCTTGGCGTGTTGAGGGGCGACGATGCCGTCGGTGTGGCGGTCTTGTTGGACCTGCTCAGCGTGCAGATGTTTCCACCTGTTGGTGCTCAGCTCTCCTGGCTGGCTCTGAGCCTGCACCAGCCCTTTATAGACCACGCTGGCTCCGCCTCCAGCGTCCCACCAGCCCTTTATAGACCACGCTGGCTCCGCCCCCAGCATCCCACCAGCCCTTTATAGACCACGCTGGCTCCGCCCCCAGCGTCCCACCAGCCCTTTATAGACCACGCTGGCTCCGCCTCCAGCGTCCCACCAGCCCTTATAGACCACGCTGGCTCCGCCCCCAGCGTCCCACCAGCCCTTTATAGACCACGCTGGCTCCGCCTCCAGCCCGCCTCCCTTTCTTCCTTTCTTCCTTTCTTCCTCTCCTCTCTGGCTGCGCTGTGATTGGCCGGGGGGGCTCCTGCCAGGGATTAGCCAGTGTCTCGTCCATCCTTTAAGCTTACACTCACTCGTTCTCCTCAGCCTGACTGGAGAGGAGGAGGAGGAGGAGGTAAAGGAGAGAGTAGCAGAGAGGGAGGGAGGAGGGAAACAGCTGAGACGGGTGACAGCATGCAGCTAACGGAGAACAGGATGCTCGAGGACGGTAAGACGCAGCGTTCTTCACCTTTTTCTCTCGTCTTCCTCCCTCCTTCCTTACGCACCTGTGCTGGCGTCTTCACCTCCGCAGGTGTCCCTCCTCCTCTTCCCCACTTCTTCTTCTGTCCTTTGTTGCAGTTGTTCTGGAAGTTGCTGCAGCAGCTCATAAACGTCCATCAGCTTCCTCCAGAGTTGGTTGGACCTGATGTCATTTAGAAGGAAGGAAGACTTCCTAGAGTTTGATGCTGCTCAGCGTGCGTGTGTGTGTGTGTTGTGTGTGTGTGTGTGTGTGTTTGTGCGCGTGTGTGTGCGTTTGTGCGCGTGTGTGTGTGTGTGTGTGTGTGTGCATGCTCATCATTGTTCAGAAGAGCTGTCGGTTACTCTGAGTGTGATGACAACTGATCCTGTGCATGAGTGTGTGTGTGTGTGCGCACGTGTGTGTGTGTGCGCACGTGTGTGTGGCCAAGTGCTGCTCCTTTGTCTGCTGAGGGGGAGGGGGGAGGGAGGGAGGGAGGGAGGGAGGGAGGGAGGGAGGGAGGGGAGGGAGGGGAGGCTGCGCTGACGGTCCCCTTTGTTCCCTCCTGCTTCTCAGCAGCTGATTTCCAGTTTTAATGCTTTTTATCAACAGTCGCTCTGGGGGGGGGCTCTGGGGGGGGGGGCTCTCTGGGGGGGGGGGCTCTCTGGGGGGGGGGGCTGTCACCTTAAACAGGTGTGCAGGACATGATACACACTGATCACAAGTATTGATCCTTGTCTCACAGGCTCTCACTGTGACACAAAACTGTTCATCGCACCAAAAAGAGTGTGTGTGTGTGTGTGTGTGTGTGTGTGTGTGTGTGTGTGTGGTGTGTGTGTGTGTGTGTGTGTGTGTGTGTGTGTGTGTCACTATAGTGACCAGACGTTCATGTTGACAAATGGACCAATTTCACCTGAAACTCTGAATGTTGGAACAAATGTTTGAGAGACATCAGCACTGGTGGAGCCTTTGTGCTCCGAGGGTCCTTTGTGTGTTGGTGCGCTCACACACTCACACACACACACACACACTCACTCACTCACTCACTCACACACACACAGTCACTCACTCACTCACACACACACACACACACTGTCACTCACTCACTCACACACACACACTGTCACTCACTCACACACACACACACACTGTCACTCACTCACACACACACCACACTGTCACTCACTCACTCACTCACTCACACACACTGTCACTCACTCACTCACACACACACACACTGTCACTCACTCACACACACACACACACACTGTCACTCACTCACTCACTCACACACACACACTGTCACTCACTCACACACACACACACACACACTGTCACTCACTCACTCACACACACACACACTGTCACTCACTCACTCACTCACTCACACACACACAGTCACTCACTCACTCACACACACACAGTCACTCACTCACTCACACACACTGTCACTCACTCACTCACTCACTCACACACACTGTCACTCACTCACTCACACACACTGTCACTCACTCACTCACACACACACACACTGTCACTCACTCACTCACACACACACACACACTGTCACTCACTCACTCTGTCACTCACTCACTCACTCACTCACTCACTCACTCACTCACTCACTCACACACACACACACACACTGTCACTCACTCACACACACACACACACACACTGTCACTCACTCACTCACTCACTCTCACACACACACTCACTCCGGTGCTAAATGAAACCTCTTTGTTGTGATCAGTTTGTCGGACTGATCCATCAGCCAATGATCAATAGGTTGGATCCTCGGTGCCTCTGAGCTTCAGCTGTTCTTTACGTGTGTGTGTGTGTGTGTGTGTGTGTGTGTGTGTGTGTGTGTGTGTGTGTGTGTGTGTGTGTGTGTGTGTGTGTGTGTGTGTGTGTGTGTGTGTGTGTTCTAACATGTTTAAGCTGCATCCTCTTCTGTTTTTCCTTCTCTCGTCCAGCTCTTCCTCCCAAGCCCATGAGGCCCCAGCAGCCCTCCTCCGAGGGGGTGGGAGGGGGCACCAAGGATGGGGGAGGCTCCCTGCAGGAGGCAGAGTGGTACTGGGGAGATATATCCAGGTAAACACACACCTGTTCAACCGTCTCGCTCAGTGAGAGGCCCAGTATTTAAGCGCTGGCGTGTGGCTCCATGTGCAGGGAGGAGGTGAACGATAAGCTCAGAGACACGCCCGACGGGACCTTCCTGGTGAGGGACGCCTCCACCAAGATGCAGGGGGACTACACGCTCACGCTGAGGTACCGTCCACCCTCACCTGCACATGGGGGGGGGTTACCAAGATAAATACCCCCCTCCTCCTGGGGCTGACCCAGCCTGCAGCCTCACTCATAGGGGAAAGTGTTGAGGCTTATAGCGCCCCCCAGTGGCCGCGCTCCTCAGAACGCTGCTGCGGCCTCGGCCTCCGGGTCGGATGTGACCTCAGCAGATATGAACAGCAAAACATCAGAATTTGGATTTTCGCTTTTGAGGAGAGCTTCAGGCAGAACTGGACCTGTGATGTCATAACAATGCTCCTCCCTGCACGTGTGTTTCAGGAAAGGGGGAAATAATAAGCTGATAAAGATCTACCATCGAGACGGGAAGTACGGCTTCTCCGACCCGCTGACCTTCAGCTCGGTGGTGGAGCTGATCGGCCACTACCGACACGAGTCTCTGGCTCAGTACAACACCAAACTGGACGTCAAGCTCATGTTCCCAATATCCCGCTTCCAGCAGGTACCCACTCACACACGGCCGTTTCCAGATTCCCTCAACATCTGGATGATAGCAGATGATCCAGTTACCCAGATGTAGCATCAGGGTTTAACGCTGGTCTCTGAAGGTGCCGAGTCCATAACGACTTCTGTAAAGTCCATCCAATGTCGTGTTTGACCCACCAGGACCAGCTGGTGAAGGAGGACAACATTGACGCTGTGGGGAAGAAGCTGCAGGAGTACCACTGTCAGTACCAGGACAGGAACAAGGAGTACGACCGGCTGTACGAGGAGTACACCAAGACCTCCCAGGTACCGCCGAAGGGACTCTTCTCCTGGCCATGAGGGCTTTCTGTGAGGGTGTTTTGTTTGTAAGAACCTGCTCACGTGCTGCCTTCTCCGCCTGCAGGAGATCCAGATGAAACGCACGGCCATCGAAGCCTTCAATGAGACCATCAAGATCTTCGAGGAGCAGTGTCACACGCAGGAGCGCTACAGCAAGGACCACATCGAGCGCTTCTGCCGCGAATGCAACGACAAGGAGATGGAACGCATCCTGGTGAACTACGAGAAGCTGAAGTCCCGGCTCAGCGAGATCCACGACAGCAAGGTACGCCTGGAGCAGGACCTGAAGACCCAGGCCATGGACATCCGCGAGACGGACAAGAAGATGAACAGCCTGAAACCCGACCTCATACAGCTCCGCAAGATCAGGGACCAGCACCTGGTGTGAGTAGTCGGCCCGTTTCCACTGATGTCACAGGTGTTTTGAGAGCGTCCCTGAATCCACCCTCCTGTCTGTAGGTGGCTCAACCACAAAGGAGTTCGTCAGAAACGCATCAACGACTGGTTGGGGATCAAGAACGAGAACCCCGACGAGTGAGTTCATGCTCCGCCCGTCCTGAGGAAGGCTGCCCTCCCCTCCTCTCTACTCAGCTCCTCTCTGTCCTCTGCAGAGGCTCCTGCCTGAGCCAGGAGGAGAACCTGCCCCATCACGATGAGAAGAGCTGGTTCGTAGGAGACCTGAACAGGACGCAGGCCGAGGAGCTGCTGCAGGGGAAACCAGACGGAGCGTTCCTCATCCGAGAGAGCAGCAAGAAGAGTTGCTACGCCTGCTCTGTGGTGTGAGTAGGAGGTCCAGATACAGGGTTGGAATCAGGTGACTGGAATCAGGTGACTGGGTTGGAATCAGGTGACTGGAATCAGGTGACCGGGTTGGAATCAGGTGACTGGAATCAGGGGACTGGGTTGGAATCAGGTGACCGGGTTGGAATCAGGTGACTGGAATCAGGTGACCGGGTGGAATCAGGTGACCGGGTTGAAATCAGGTGACTGGAATCAGGTGACCGGGTTGGAATCAGGTGACTGGGTTGGAATCAGGTGACTGGAATCAGGTGACCGGGTTGGAATTAGGTGACCGGGTTGGAATCAGGTGACTGGAATCAGGTGACCAGGTTGGAATCAGGTGACCGGGTTGAAATCAGGTGACTGGGTCAAGGTTGGAATCAGGTGACTAGGTTGGAATCAGGCGACTGGGTTGGAATCAGGTGACCAGGTTGGAATCAGGTGACTGGAATCAGGTGACTGGTTGGAATCAGGTGACTGGGTTGGAATCAGGTGACTGGGTCAAGGTTGGAATCAGGTGACTGGGTCAAGGTTGGAATCAGGTGCCCGTGTTAGAATCAGGTGACTGTGTTAGTATTGTGGTGTGAGCTGGTTCTGAGGTTAATCTGAGGCTGTTCGTCTGTGTCCTCAGTGTGGAGGGGGAGGTGAAGCACTGCGTGGTCCTCAGCACGCCGCGGGGCTTCGGGTTCGCCGAGCCGTTCAACCTGTACAACAGCCTGAAGGAGCTGGTGCTCCACTACCAGCAGGCCTCGCTGGTGCAGCACAACGACTCGCTCAACGTGCGCCTCTCGTACCCCGTCTACGCACAGATGCCCCCCGGACGCAGATGAACCGCCACGCCCCCACCACGCCGTTTAAAAGACACGCCCCTTTTAGGGGGTGGGAATGTTGGCGAAGCGTAAATGTAAACACTTGCTACAACACACTTCAGCCAGCGGAGTTTTCTATTTTTAGGAGGACCGTTCTTCCTCAGACTGCTGGATTTGCACAAGGACCTTTTCAATGTTTGTGAATGTGAAGTGAAGCAGGTGAGAGAGGGAGGAGCTTCAGGAGTGAGGGAGGGGCTTCAGGAGTGAGGGAGGGGCTTCAGGAGTGAGTGAGGGGCTTCAGGACTGGGGGAGGGGCTTCAGGGGTGAAGGAGGAGCTTCAGGGGTGAGGGAGGAGCTTCAGGGGTGAAGGAGGAGCTTCAGGAGTGAGGGAGGAGCCTCAGGAGGGACGCGCTGCTACCTACTCAGACCACAACATTCCCTTTTGTCCCCACCTCGGACATCCACACTCCTTCTTCCCGGAGTTCTGCAGTAACGATGTAGCATGAGATGTGGACCGCTGCTGAAGGGGGCGGAGCCTGGCTGTTCTATGAGCGGGGGAGGAGATCCAGGTGGATCCCTGGGATCCACTGAGCAGGAACGGTGTTCTGATGATCAGCAGGAAGCTTCTCCTCCACTCTTCCCGCTTCCACCTCCGTATCTGCACAGACTTTGAGCTGGGAATTCCCAAACGTTGGACTACTTGAAGTGTTGAATGTCGTTCTGTGAAACACGTCTGTGGCTCCGTCCAGATGTTCTGGACAGATGTTTAATGTTGGCTCCAGGCAGTCGGAGCTGCTTCTCAGAGACTTTATCTTCAGACGCCCCCTGGAGGGCTGCTCTGGAATTGCACACCTCATCTACCAGACACGTGATGTCATGCACACGTGTGATGTCACACACTTGTGATGTCACACGCGTGACGTCACACACGCGTGATGTCACACACGCGTGACGTCACACACGCGTGACGTCACACACGCGTGTGTCCTGCTCAGATGTTTATGTATCAGAAGGTTCGTGTCCTCTTTATTTTTCTGCTCCCTGATGCATTTAGACCAAAGATTCCAGTTGGTTCTTGTTCCATGTTGGGTCTCAGATGCTCTGCTGGCTGGACGCGGTTCTGAAGCAGCCCGCCTCAGGAGGTTCTGGTGGAACGGCTCAGTTAACAGCGGTGAACCGGTTCTTCTTAGGGATTTACAAGAACATAATGAAGCTACCAAAAGTCCAGGCGTCACTGTTCACGGTACTTTTGTATATTTGCACATGTGTCCATGGAGATGAGCTAACGGTTCCGTGGTTCTGGGTCCAAATGGCAGTGGGGTCCGATTCCAAATAAACCGTTTAAATCCATAAGATCCAAAACGTTATTGCTGTTTTTAGGTGACTATGGAAACTCAGCAGGGACAAAACTAAGAAAACGGGTTGAGATGATCTAAAGACCTCAGAGTTCTTGATTCTGGCCCGTCGCCGCGCAATATTCCCTTTTCTGTTGGTGAGGCCGCCACCCTTCCTCAGGTGTTCCCACCTCCTCCCGGTGCAGGTGTGTCAGTGGGCGGGGCTTCACCTGTTCTTCAGAACCGGACTCGTACCACAGAACTTTGTACAGGACAGATACTGCGGTACTTTGGGCCGGCAGCCGCTCTGCAGAGTTTTATTTGCAGGCTGGTTTGGTCGGGTCCTGGTCCTGGTCCTGGTCCCTGATCGGAGCCCAGAACCAGCACACCTCCGTGTAGGGGACACGCCCCCGGCCAGGGAGACGGGCGGGGTTTGAAAATGTAAATGAACACTCACACACACACTCGCACTCACACACTCACTCTCACACACACACTCTCACACACACTCTCACACACACACACTCACTCTCATACACACACTCTCACACTCACTCTCACTCGCACACACACACACACACACACACTCTCACACACACACACACACTCACACACACACACACCACACTCTCACACACACACACTCACACACGCTCTCACTCGCACACACACTCTCACACACACACACACACTCACTCTCATACACACACTCTCACACTCACTCTCACTCGCACACACACACACACACACACTCTCACACACACACACTCACTCGCACACACACACACACTCTCACACACACACACTCACACACGCTCTCACTCGCACACACACTCTCACACACACACACTCACTCACTCTCACACACACACACACACACACCCTCACACACACACACACACACACACGCCCTTTTACCTCCTTTATGCGTCCAGCATGCAGGTTTGCTACTCTTGACTGTTGTTTTTGTGTATAAAAGAAGAAAAGTTTAAAAAAAGTTGTCTGAAAATAACAACTGTTGCGTCTTTCTGGTGTTTCTGACTTTGATATTTCAGATTTTATTGATCGGTGATTCCGGCAGAATCCAGTTTGTCTCTTGTTGCTGTGAACCTGAGCAACAGCCGACGGTTGTGTTGCTCAGGAGTGATGGCAGGTGTGTTGCTGGTGGTCAGGGAGCAGCCGGAGGCCCGGCCCGGTGCAGCCCGGGGGGCCCGGAGCAGCCGGAGGCCCGGCCCGGTGCAGCCCGGGGGGCCCGGAGCAGCCCGGCCCGGCCCGGCTGCAGGTCCCTTTTGCCCACTCAGCACTTTTTCTTTGGTTTGTTGTAAATTTTCGTTTGTTTGGAGGCCGAACTTTGCTTCATCTTCAGGTGAAATAAAGAATATTTTGATCAAATACAAACTTTCGTCATCTTTGACCTCATTTGGGGACAGAAGAGAGTTTTTATGTTAAAACATGTTAAAATCAGGACTAAAACACATTTAACTTTCACATGAGGTTTTTCCAAAAATAAAACAACTGTCACAGTTGGTTCTGGTTCTGGACCAAAGCAAGAGTTCTGATAGCTCAGAACCTGGAGCAGCTGGTCACACACACACACACACACACACACACACACACACACACACACACACACACACACACACACACACACACTCACGCTGGGTGACTTCTGGGTCACTTTTAACATAATTAGAGTTCATTTGTCTAGAAACATCTAAAATAGTTAAATGTTAATTTTAAAGTAAATGTGAAATGGGCTGAAATTCCTGTAACAGGAAAAACCAAAATTCATTTATGGAATCAAATAACGAGCTCAGTTCAGCCCATGGAGGGACGGGAACCTTTTTACAGAGACCGTCGTGATGTTGGCGTCAAAACAGAACATATTATGGGGGATTTGGTGACGGGGCCCCTGTGTCCCCGGGGGGGGGGGGGGCTGTGTCTGGGGGGGGGCTGTGTCCGGGGGGGGGGGGCTGTGTCCCCGGGGGGGCCCTGTGTCTGGGGGGGGGCTGTGTCTGGGGGGGGGGGGGGGGGGGGGCTGTGTCCCCGGGGGGGGGGGGGGGGGGGGGGGGGGGGGGCTCTGTGTCTGGGGGGCCCCGCGAGACTGAAAATGTCCAAAAGATGCTGCGATTTTAAATCGAGGGAAAACAGGAAGCAGCTTCTCGGCCTCACGTTGCCGTGGCTCTCAGCCAATAGGGGGCGCCCTCGCTGTTGCTAGGATACGATCACACAAGTGAAGAAAAAAACGGAAGAATCAACGAGGACGACAGTTATAAAAATGTTCACTTCCCCATATGTTGGCTTTAATAAACTTTTATTTTGGTACTTCCTGTTGTAAATCTTGAGCTTCTCCTGAGATTTAATGAACATGTGACGAGTTTAAAGGTTCCTAAACGTTGCTGACGGGAAACATCCAAACCATTTTCAGGGTCCTTTCACCTCCATCTGCCCCCTGAGCCCCCAAAGGAGGAGGAGTCACACAGAATAATGAAGCAGCTGGTTCCCACGGCAACCACTGATGCCGCACAGCCACAAACAAGACGAGTCAGGCCCCAGAGGTCAAAGGTCACCAAAAATGGGAATGGAGGGACAAACTCCTATTAGCATGCTAATGCTGTATTAGCATTTATAAACGGAAACACACAACTACACAATGGACAACAAAACTACACACTGAAGCACAAAACTACACACTGTAGCACAAAACTACACACTGAAGCAAAAAACTACACACTACACCGTGTTGTGTGTTCTGTGTTCCATGTTGTGAGTTCTATGTTGTGAGTTCTATGTTGTGAGTTCCGTGTTGTGAGTTCCGTGTTGTGAGTTCCGTGTTGTGAGTTCCGTGTTGTGAGTTCCGTGTTGTGAGTTCTATGTTGTGTGCTCCGTGTTGTGTGTTCTATGTTGTGTGTTCTGTGTTCCGTGTTGTGAGTTCTATGTTGTGAGTTCCATGTTGTGAGTTCTATGTTGTGAGTTCTATGTTGTGAGTTCCGTGTTGTGTGTTCCATGTTGTGAGTTCCGTGTTGTGAGTTCCGTGTTGTGTGTTCTATGTTGTGTGTTCTGTGTTCCGTGTTGTGAGTTCTATGTTGTGAGTTCCATGTTGTGAGTTCTATGTTGTGAGTTCCGTGTTGTGAGTTCCGTGTTGTGAGTTCCATGTTGTGTGTTCTGAGTTCTATGTTGTGTGTTCTGAGTTCTATGTTGTGTGCTCCGTGTTGTGTGTTCTATGTTGTGTGTTCTGTGTTCTATGTTGTGTGTTCCGTGTTGTGAGTTCTATGTTGTGTGTTCTGTGTTGTGAGTTCTATGTTGTGTGTTCTGTGTTGTGAGTTCTATGTTGTGTGTTCTGTGTTCTATGTTGTGTGTTCTGTGTTGTGAGTTCTATGTTGTGTGTTCTGTGTTGTGAGTTCCATGTTGTGAGTTCCGTGTTGTGAGTTCCGTGTTGTGAGTTCTATGTTGTGTGTTCTGTGTTCTATGTTGTGAGTTCCATGTTGTGAGTTCTATGTTGTGTGTTCTATGTTGTGAGTTCCGTGTTGTGAGTTCTATGTTGTGTGTTCTGTGTTCTATGTTGTGAGTTCTATGTTGTGAGTTCTAGTTGTGAGTTCGTGTTGTGAGTTCTATGTTGTGTGTTCTGTGTTCTATGTTGTGAGTTCCATGTTGTGAGTTCTATGTTGTGTGTTCTATGTTGTGTGTTCTATGTTGTGTGTTCCATGTTGTGAGTTCCATGTTGTGAGTTCTATGTTGTGAGTTCCGTGTTGTGAGTTCTATGTTGTGTGTTCAACGTTCTCCACCAGGTTTTAAACAAATTGCTGACTCAGGTCCGACACCTGCAGTCGTTGTCTCCACGACGACACGTGATTGTGTGTCTGGACTCATCACCATGGTGACGATGACAGGGCTGAGAGCGCCATCTGCTGGAGGGTCCCGCCCAGAAAACACCCAAATATAAACATAAACATTTAACAAAATCATTTAACATTAGTTTGAATCAAATGTTCCCAGAGAAACGACTCAGAACCTGGAGGCATCAGAACCTGGAGGCAGGACGGGCTCGGGGGTTCTGAGGGAACGTCTGGACTCTGCTCTGGTTTCTGACAGAACCAGGAGATCCAGATCTTTGAACACCCGACACGAGTCAACTTTGGGATGTTTGTGTCTCCGAAGGAGCCGAAATCAAGAACCACCAACCCAAGGGGGCGTGGCCTAGTGGCCTCTGAGGCTGATATGAAGATCTTCAGATTTAATCTGATTAATTCAAGGATCAGAGATCCATAGAAGAAGAATCACGTCATTACGTGACCACACCTGAATTTACCTGCTGGATCACTGCTCGCTGAACCAGCCTGAGGTTCCACCGGTGTCCAGCAGGCGGCGCTTTCAGTTGTTTCAGGAGACAACAGCGCCCCCACAGGTCACAACTGAAACTGTTCGAAAACCAAAAATAATTGACTGAAAACTACTTTAAAAGTTCAGAAATGTCTTAAAACTTCACAACTGTGTTAAAAATCAAACATAAGTTCTGTGTGGATCTGTGTAACACTGAGGCATTATGGGTAATTCATCACCTGCACCCCCCCAGGATCAGACGATAAAAATGTTTTCCAACATCAGGAAACACGAGAACATGTCAATAAAAAACTTTATTATTGTTGTAAAGTACGATCGACAACAACATGCTTTTACCACATTAAAAATAATATTGCACTGATGTGTGTGTCTGTTTGTGTCTGTCTGTCTGTGTGTGTCTGTCTGTCTGTGTGTCTGTTTGTGTGTGTGTGTCTGTGTGTGTCTGTTTGTGTGTGTGTGTGTCTGTGTGTGTCTGTCTGTCTGTGTGTGTGTCTGTGTCTCTGTGTGTGTTTTAACCTTGAACGACTCTTTAGGGGAGCACACACACACACACACACACACACACACACACACACACACACACACACACACACGTAATTTTCCTTCTCAGGAAGTTTTTGTCCCAAACTAAAAGCTTTTTTATCCAGATTATTTTATGTGCCGACGGTAAAATGACGCTTTATTCTGGCGAGTCAGCTGAGAGACTTCCTGTCTGCAGACGTTCACACATGACGACAGGAAAAACACAAACATGTAAACAACGTCTCCTCTGAGGTCACATGACCGGCGACGGTCAGAGCTAACGTTAGCCGCCGCACCCGGAACAACTCCTGAAGTGGGAAACGTCCTTCAGACCAACTTCAGATTCAGCCGTTTCCATGGCGACGCTACAAGGGAAGCAACGTTCCTTCCTGCGATGATGGGAAAACAACGACTTTCGCCCAGTTCCCCTTTCAGACCGTCGGACGACCCCGAGGTCGTCAGGTTCTCTGTGGAGCGTCTGTGTCTCCAGCCTCCAACGGGCGTCCAGGAAGAGACGGTGGCCAGATTCTAAAATGACGAGGCTACGTGCTAACATCTGGGAGAACATCTGGGAGAACATCTGGGAGAACATCTGGGAGAACACCTGGGAGAACACCTGGGAGGGACTTCTGCTCTGAACTGAGCCTGGATCAGTGATGATGATGATGATGGTGGTGATGATGATGATTGTGATGATGATGATTGTGATGATGATGATGATTGTGATGATGATGATGGTGGTTCCTGGTTCCTGGTTCCTGGGCTGACGGTCTGATCTGAACCTTCTCTGCTGCTACGTTTTCTTGCTCTCTGCTCGGTCCTGCTGCGAGGACGCGGCGCGGCGGCGGCGAGGACAGTGGTCACGGCGCCGGAGCGCTTGTGTTTGGGCTCAGGCGGTGGGGGGGCCCCGGGGCCCCGGCTGGGTGCTGGACTCGGTCCTGCAGGTGTTTCTGAGGAGCCTCCAGAAGGTTTCTGGCCTGGAGCCTCCTGGTCCGGGGCTGTGGGGAGTCTGAGCGGGCCCAGAACACTCCTGCTCCCAGCTGTGATCTGGGACCCGTCCTGTCCGTGCCGCCCTCTCCAGGTGGACCCGGGGAGCCGGCGGTGGCTCCGGGGCCGGAGGCCGTGAGGGCGGCGGCCGCACACAACCGCCGGTTGTCGGCCTCCTTCTTCTCCTTGGAGACGCCAGGAGAGGAGCAGGAGCTCCGAGAGGTCCCCGGACCACCGGGGGTCCTGGAGTCAGCAGAACCGGTGGGGGGGTCCGAGGCTGTACCGGGGACACTGGTGCTGTCCTCTGGGCACGTGGCCTTGGACGTCCTCAGGGACGAGTCTTTGCTGACCGAGATGAACGCACTGCCGGGAGTAGCGAAGGGAGGGGGCCGCTGGGGGGGGCGGGGGGCCCCCGGGTCCTTCCCGGCGTCCTCCTCGGTGGACGCAGGTTTGGGCCCGGCGAGGTAGGCGGGGCCGGTGTGGGAGAAGGTGGCGTGGGACGTGCAGGGCGAGAGACAAAGGGACGGCAGCGTCCCCCCGGGGCCCGTCCTCACGGTGGTGGGCCGGAGCAGCGGCGGGGGGGTGAAGGCGGCCCCCCGCCGCCCGTCCTGGCTGTCCTCGGAGCCCTCGTCCGTCTCGTCCTCGGAGGAGTCCACCTCGTGGATGGCGTCCTGCTTCTGCAGGGACTCCCGCCGCTCGGCCCGGTCCTGCCTGATGGCCGACAGCTTGTCCTTCAGTTTGCTCTTCCCGGCGCCGAGGCCGAGCGAGCCCAGGGCGCCGTCCCCTTCCTGCCGGCCCAGCTTCCTGGAGGAGGAGGAATGTTTCTGGAGGCTGCCCGTCTCCACGCCGCGTCCCGCCGGCAGCGGCGCCTCGCCGGCGGCTTCCTGGGGACGGAGGACACAAGAGTCAGAGCCGTAAAGAAGCACAAGGAGAGAAGAAGAAGATCAGACCTGGAGGCTCTGCAGACTTGGTTCCCTCTGGAGAATCTCCTTCTTAAAGTCGGAATGTGAGATGTCCAGACTGTGCTTGCGGCCGCCGATGGCCCCGCCCCCTGCGGCCGCCACGCCGCAGGGGGACGAGGGGGAGCCGGAGAGGGAGGCGGCCAGCTTCTCTGCCGACTGGACCCTCTTCAGGAGCGGCGAGCGCGGCGGCTCCGCGCTCTTGGGCCTCGAGATCTGTCTCACCAGGGGGGGCGACGAGTGCAGCTTCAACGGGAAGGCCTGGCCAGCGCCGGGCTGACCCGCGGCGGCGTGCTGACCCGCGGCGGCGTGCCCGTGCAGCGGCGAGGGGGAGCGCTGAGGGGAGCAGCTCTGGGGGGTGGGCGACGGCGTGCGGGCCAGCGGCGACAGAGGGATGTTCCCCGCAGACTTGCGGCGGGGGGAGCGGTACTGGCGCTGCAGCTTGGGGGCCAGGCCGTGCAGGGAGCTGGGCCGGATGTGGCCCGAACCGGCCGGAGAGTTGGGAACGCTGGAGCTGGGGGAGCTGCTCTGGGACGAGTTCCCTCCCACTGCGGAAACCAGAGGACAATTCTGCTGACGCCAGCCGGACCCCCACCACCACGAGCGACTCGTACCTGCCCTCACCTGAGTGGGCGGAGTCTGGCGTGGACCTGCAGCCCTGCGTGGGGCTCCGGGGCGACAGGGTGTGCGTGGGCGAGCCGGGGCCGCTCTCGCCCGAGGACAGGGAGCGGTTGAGCGAGGACAGGCTGCGGCTGGTGTGCAGCAGCGACGCCTGCTTGGTGATCTTCCGGAACAGCGACGTCCTCTTTTTACTGGCGGGACAGAGACAGGTTCAGGGTCCAGGGCTGGAGGACGCACGTCCAGGTCTGAGCTGCTCACCTGTCCTGGCCGTCCTTGGTCTTCACCTTCTTATTGCGTCTCGCCATTTTGGACTTGTGGCCCGTCTTGCGGGCGGGGCCGACCTTGATGGACGTGTTCTCAAAGGCGGTGGCAGAGATGGACACTTTGGCGCCGCTCTAAGATGATTGACAGGAGACCTTCATCACGTCTGCACCCCCCCTCCCCCCCCCCGGTGCGGCGGCGTGCTTACCTTCAGGATCAGCTCCACCACCTCCGTGTGGACCAGGCCGTGAACCGGCTCCCCGTTGACGTGGGTGATCAAGTCTCCCTCCCTCAGACCTGCGTCGTGGGCGGGGCCTCCGTCCTCCACGTGCTGAGGGACACACACACGTTGGGGGACATAAACACTTGCGCTCCGTCCGTGGTGGCCTGGGGGGGCCTGATGGGGGACTCACCCAGACCATGTGGTGCACAGTGTAGATGTCCGAGTCCCCCATGTAGACCCGGATGGCCCTCAGCGTGAAGCCGTACTTCTTGCCCGCCCGGTGGATCACGAGGGGGGGTTTGGCGTTGGCGATGGCGGGCGAAAGGTCTCTGCTGGGAGAGGAGTCGCGCGAGGACGGGTTGGACGAGAGCGAGCGGGGGGACATGGGGCTGGCCAGCGGCGAGGCTCCGTGGTGGTCTGAGGACAGAGAGACGAAGAGCGCTGGCACGAGGTGGCCAAGGTCAAAGGTCAAAGGTTGGCGGCCCGACTGACCTGCGGGGATCATCAGGGACAGCGTGGTGGCGAGGCCGACTTGATGACCTTGTTGAGCGGCCGGCTGCTCGCCGCCACGTGTTTGTCCGCGTCTCCAGAGAGCAGCCGGTGGCGAGCCCGGCGGGCCGCGAGGTCGCTGATGGCCCTCGGCGTGGAGGGGGAGTCGCCGTCCGTCAGGGCTTTGGAGGCGCCCGTGGCGTTCCCTCTGGTCACGTGATCGCTCACGTCAGCGGAGTTTCCTGCGGAGGGAAGAGACGCAGACAAGCTCAGGCCTCTGACTCGGCGGTGGGGGCGGAGCAATTCCTCTGCGACTGACGTGTGGGCGTGGCTTTGCTCAGCTGGGCGGGGGCGGGGCTCGGTGTGGTGGGCGATTCGTCCAGCTTCAGCTCTCGCTCCACGGGGAGCTCCGGGATGGCGAGGGGCAGGCCGGCGCTCTTCCGACATCCGGCTGCACCTACGGAGAGAAGCGGGTTGTGAGGTGGCCCGAGCCCGACGCCGCGAACGCTCCCACCTACCCTGACCTCCCTCCTCCTCCGAGGAGATGGCGAAGCGCGGCATCTCGATGATGGCGGAGCAGCAGCGCCGGCGGACCGTGAGCGGCGGGCTGGAGTCGCTCTCCGTGTGGGACGACTCTGACACAGACAGGCGCTTCCGCAGGCTGGACAGGAGAAATAGAGCCGTCAGGTCCTCCCTGGTAACCATAGCAACGGGTTGGTAGGAAAGAGGCGGCCGGACTCACATCTCCGGCGACCCCACCAGCCAGGACCGGTCCCGGGTCTTCAGGCCGCTCAGGCTGTCCAGGCGCTCGCCGCCCTCCTCGCTCAGGCTGCGCTTGGTGGGCGGCGTCCTCTTCTCCTCGTGCAGAGACAGACGCTCCATGCTGCTGTACACCTGCACCGGGACACAGGAGCACGTGGGCGGAGCTGCAGGAGCGCGCAGGTGAGAGCACGAGCACAGGTGACCCACCTTACTGAAGCGAGGCGAGCAGGACGAAAACTGGCGGATTTCCACGTGTTCATCGTCGTTGGTGTCGTCTTCCTCTTCAGAATCTACATGGTGGTACCGGTCGGAGCGAGCTGACACACACACACACAACACACACACACACACACACACAGATGAGGCAGGATGCCCACACACACACACAGACACACACACACAGACACACACACACACACGCTCACACACGCACACACGCTCACACACACACACACATGCTCACACACACACTCACGCACACACACACGCTCACACACACAGACACACACCCACCCACACACACACACACACACACACACACACACACTGTCTCACTTACTGTCAAAGTAGCTGGTGTCGTCCTCAGACTCCAGCTGAGGGATGAACTCAGCCTTCTGCCTCAGGAGGCCGTTCCAGTCCAGGCCCCTGAAGAACGAGTGCTGCTTCACTTCAAAGGCACTTCCTGTGGAGGGGGCGTGGCCCGGAGGGGGCGGGGCCCGGAGGAGGGGGGGGAGGTTTACAATTTTTATGGTCGTGCACGATGACAAGAGCAGCAATCGTGTGTGTGTGTGTGAGCATGTGTGTAAGTGTGTGTGTGTGTGTGTGTGTGTGAGCATGTGTGTAAGTGTGTGTGTGTGTGTGTGTGAGCATGTGTGTGAGTGTGTGTGTGTGTGAGCGTGTGTGTGTGTGTGCATGTGTGAGCGTGTGTGTGTGTGTGTGTGTGTGTGTGTGTGAGCATGTGTGTAAGTGTGTGTGTGTGTGTGTGTGTGTGTCACCTGTGCCCAGCCTCTCCAGGGGATTCTGTCTCAGCAGCTTGGAGATCAGGTCCTGAGCGTCTGGAGGCAGCGCGTCCTCCTCCTCTGGCCAGATGATCTCATCTGGCAACACGTCAGCGTTTAGTGTGGCTGTCCTAGTGTGTCCTAATGTGTCCTGGTGTGTCCTGGTGTGTCCTAGTGTGTCCTGGTGTGTCCTGGTGTGTCCTGGTGTGTCTTAATGTGTCCTGGTGTGTCCTAGTGTATCCTAGTGTGTCCTAATGTGTCCTGGTGTATCCTAGTGTGTCCTGGTGTGTCCTGGTGTGTCCTAGTGTATCCTGGTGTGTCCAAATGTGTCCTGGTGTGTCCTAGTGTATCCTGGTGTGTCCTGGTGTGTCCAAATGTGTCCTGGTGTGTCCTAGTGTGTCCTGGTGTGTCCTAGTGTATCCTGGTGTGTCCTAATGTGTCCTAGTGTATCCTGGTGTGTCCTAATGTGTCCTGGTGTGTCCTAGTGTGTCCTGGTGTGTCCTGGTGTATCCTAGTGTGTCCTAGTGTGTCCTAATGTGTCCTGGTGTGTCCTAGTGTATCCTAGTGTGTCCTAGTGTGTCCTGGTGTATCGTAGTGTGTCCTAATGTGTCCTGGTGTGTCCTAATGTGTCCTGGTGTGTCCTAGTGTATCCTAGTGTGTCCTAATGTGTCCTGGTGTGTCCTAGTGTGTCCTGGTGTGTCCTAGTGTATCCTGGTGTGTCCTGGTGTATCCTGGTGTGTCCTAGTGTGTCCTGGTGTGTCCTAGTGTATCCTAGTGTGTCCTAATGTGTCTTGGTGTGTCCTGGTGTGTCCTAGTGTATCCTAGTGTGTCCTAATGTGTCTTGGTGTGTCCTGGTGTGTCCTAGTGTGTCCTGGTGTGTCCTAGTGTGTCCTGGTGTGTCCTAGTGTATCCTAGTGTGTCCTAATGTGTCCTGGTGTGTCCTGTGTGTCCTAGTGTGTCCTGGTGTGTCACTCACCACTGATGACCTGTCCAAACAGCTCCTCCGGTGTGTCTCCAAAGAAGGGAGCACACCCCACCAGGAACTCGTACAGGATGACGCCCATGGCCCACCAGTCCACCGGCTTCCCGTAGCCCTGACGCAGGATCACCTCTGGGGCGATGTACTCTGGCGTTCCACACACCTGGGGGGGGGCGGGGGTGGAGGGGGGGGGGGGGTCACACAGTAGAGCAACATTCTCCAGATCTGCAGACACGCCCTCACACACTACTGTACCTGCTTGTCCAGGAACTCTCTGGTATCTTTCTCGATGTGCCCTTCGTACAGGTTTGTGGTCAAGCTCATCAGCCCGATCTTGGAGAGGCCGAAGTCCGTCAGTTTGATGTGTCCCATCGAGGTGATCAGGAGGCTGGAGGAGGACAGGAGGACAGGAGGACAGGAGGACATTCACCGCGTGAACAGGGACGAACTGCAGAGGCCTCCGGGACCTCATCTGCTGTTCATACTTGTCAGGTTTCAGGTCTCGGTGGACGATGCCGTAGTTGTGAAGATACTCCAACGCCAGAACCGTCTCAGCAAAGTACAAACGGGTCATGTCCACAGGCAGCGCGCCGATGTTCTTCAGCAGGGTGGCACAGTCTCCACCTGCAGGTGGCGCCACCATGGGGTCACTGAGCTGCTGCGCACAAGCACTGGGACTGGACAGCAACGGCCTTACCCTCCACGTACTCCATCACCATGCACAGGTGCCTCCTGGTCTCGAAGGAGCAGAACATGGAGACCACGAAGGGGTTCTCGGCAAACGTCAGGATGTCCCGCTCCACAAAGGCCTGCTGGATCTGGTTCCTGAGGATCAGGTTCTGCTTATTGATCTTCTTCATGGCGAAACGCTGCCGCGTCTCCTTGTGCCGCACCAGGAACACGGCGCTAGGAGGGAACCACAGCAGAGTGACCTTGGTGCTACCACCACCTCGCCGCCCCCCTGCCGCCGCCTCGCCCTCACCCGTAGGCGCCGTTGCTGATGAGTTTGATGTTTTCAAAGTCTTCCTCTCCGGGGGTTTTGGTTCTGCTCTGCGATGGTGGCGCAGGAACCGTCGTTCCTCGACTCTGAAACACAGCAGGTTGGCTCAGACAGGAACCTTCTCGCGGCCTTCGCCTGCTGGCGCTCACCTCCACGGAGTCGTCCGTCTCGGGGGTCTCGGGGTTCCCGCTGTCGTAGCTGCTCAGCTGGGCCATTTCTGCAGACAGCAGATAACAGGTCAGCTTTGATCACGTCTGAAACACCTGGAAACACCTGGTCCGTACCCTCCAGGGGGTCCCTGGTGAGGCCCAGCTGGCTGATGATGTATCGGGGGATGTCGGTCTTGATGCCCTGGCCCTCCTTGGCATGGCCCTCGGCTGCCTCCAACAGGTGATAGAACTCCTCAGGGTCAAACTCCTGCCAGGAACAGAGACGGTGAGGCAGGAACCACGAGACAGGAACCACGAGACAGAGACCACGAGACAGAGACCACGAGACAGGGACCACGAGACAGAGACCACGAGACAGAGACCACGAGACAGGGACATGAGACAGGAACCACGAGACAGGAACCAAGAGACAGGAACCAAGAGACAGGAACCAAGAGACAGGGACATGAGACAGGAACCAAGAGACAGGGACATGAGACAGGGACCACGTGAACCATGAGACAGGGACCACGAGACAGGAACCACGAGACAGGAACCACGAGACAGGAACCATGAGACAGGGACATGAGACAGGAACCAAGAGACAGGGACATGAGACAGGGACCAAGAGACAGGACATGAGACAGGGACCAAGAGACAGGGACATGAGACAGGGACCAAGAGACAGGGACATGAGACAGGGACCAAGAGACAGGGACATGAGACAGGGACCACTGGACCCTTTTCTCACTTATTTATTAATCCTTCATGTTTAAATGGCTGAATTACCAATAATAAAACAAACTCTGGTCTCATCACATCAAAACCAACATTTTTGTGAATTTTACAGTGTAGAAGAGTGAGAAGACCCCCCCCCCCCCCACCCCCCCACCCCCCCAGGTCTGGTCCTGGTGTGTGGTGTGTGTGTGTGTGTGTGTGTGTTGTGTGTGTGTGTGTGTGTGTGTGTGTGTGAGAGAGAGAGAGAGAGAGAGAGAGAGAGAGAGAACGACTAAAGTGAGGCATGGTGGAGGTTCTGCTCACCAGACACTCGAGCAGGCGAGCCGGCCGGGCGATGATGATCATCAGCTTCTTCACCAGCTGAGTGACGAACGTCACCTCCACACTCTCGGAGCGCTCGTGAGCCTGGACACAGACGGACGACAGACGGTTGGTCAGTGTCTCCCAGGTGACGAGTCACCATATCTGGTGATTAGTTATGTTTGATGACTGAGCGCAGTGAAACCTTCTGTGACCTTGAAGAGAACGTCACCACTGAAGTTTGTCCTTGACAAACACAGCAGGGGGGGGGGGGGGGAATGGGGACGGGGACGGGGGGCGGTGGGCGGGCGGGGGTGGGGGGATGTGGGGGGTGGGGGGGCTCCTGCTGGGACACCTGAAAGTTAATCTAAATCACAACGACCTCGTCGGCCTTTAAAATCCACCATGAAATGTCTGTCAGTGAGGAGACGGAGCAATTTACCCAGCAGCCACTGCAGCGAGCTGGGAGAGAGCGTGTGTGTGTGTGTGTGTGAGTGTGTGTGTGAGTGTGTGAGTGTGTGTGTGAGTGTGTGTGTGTGTGTGTGAGTGTGTGTGTGTTGTGTGTGAGTGTGTGGGGGGGGGGGGGGGGGTAATGTACGTACAGTCCTGTCTGTGCTTGTCAGAGGGGTGACCAGAGTGGAGGCGCTGGGCGTCTCGTTGCTGTTAGTCCACCAGGGCCGTGCTGACAGACACAGGGGCCCCTGGGGGCCCCCACACCCCCTCTGAATTATTTATAAATGTAACTACAGTAACTACACATTAGTGTGTAGATGCATGTGTAGGGTGACAGTAGAGGGTGATCGTGTGTGTGTGTGTGTGTGAGTGTGTGTGTGTGTGTGTGAGTGTGTGTGAGTGTGTGTGAGAGAGATTTCCAGGTTAATGAGCAGACTCAGTTTTAGGCTCTAGTTCATTCTGAAATCAGTTGGAACCTTCAAAGATCAACCTGAAACTCTGGACAGGTGAGTTAGCTCCTCCCCCCTCCGCTCTGAGGTGACCCACAGGGGTCAAACAGGGGTGTGAGAAGAGGACGTGGTTCACTGTGGTGACCGCCATGCAGGACGCCATGGGAGGAGTGGGGGGGTGAAAGAGGAGTGGGGGGGTGAATGAGGAGTGGGGGGTGAGAGAGGAGTGGGGGGGTGAATGAGGAGTGGGGGGTGAATGAGGAGTGGGGGGTGAGAGAGGAGTGGGGGGGTGAATGAGGAGTGGGGGGGTAGGGGGCGGAGCCTCCTGAGGTGGCGCCCAGACTGATGGAGGACAAACGAAAGTTTCCCTCGTCCTTTGGAACAAAGAGCCAGTTTTCTGCAGCAGTTTCTGATCAATATTCACGGTTGAATTTTGCTTTTTAGTGAATAAAGAGAAATAAACTCAGATAAAAACCTCATTTACACAAAATAACAAGTCTAATAATCTACAGTTTAATTAAAGAACAACATGTGAAACGAACCTCCGGCAGCAGCCTAACGAGCAGCTCGTTAATCAGGACCAGAAACTCGTGACACCGACCACGCCGCCGTCTCGTGCACGTGCTCGTGCACGTGCTCGTGGTCGTGCACGTGCTCGTGCACGTGCTCGTGGCGGGACGCTAAAACACGGCCGTCCAACTGTCAACGTTGCAGTGGACAATAAAGCTGAATCAAAGGTGGACTCAACTGTGACGTGAGCGTCCTCCCAGGTGTGAGCAAACACCTTCCACTCGCTGCTCCTCATCAGCTCCTCCAGGACCTCCTCCTCCAGGACGTCCTCCTCCTCCTCCAGGACCCCCTCCTCCTCCTCCAGGACGTCCTCCTCCTCCTCCAGACGTCCTCCTCCTCCTCCAGGACGTCCTCCTCTTCCTCCAGGACTTCCTCTTCCTCCTCCAGAACTTCCTCCTCCTCCTCCAGACATCCTCCTCCTCCTCCAGGACGTCCTCCTCCTCCTCCAGGACGTCCTCCTCCTCCTCCAGAACGTCCTCCTCTCCTCCAGGACTTCCTCCTCCTCCTCCAGAACTTCTCCTCCTCCTCCTGCAGAACGTCCTCCTCCTCCTCCAGAACGTCCTCCTTCTCCTCCAGGACTTCCTCCTTCTCCTCCAGGACTTCCTCCTCCTCCTCCAGAATGTCCTCCTTCTCCTCCAGGACTTCCTCCTTCTCCTCCAGGACTTCCTCCTTCTCCTCCAGGACTTCCTCCTTCTCCTCCAGGACTTCCTCCTCCTCCTCCAGGACTTCCTCCTCCTCCTCCAGAATGTCCTCCTTCTCCTCCAGGACTTCCTCCTCCTCCTCCAGGACTTCCTCCTCCTCCTCCAGAACGTCCTCCTCTTCCTCCAGAACGTCCTCCTCCTCCTCCAGGACCCCCTCCTCCTCCTCCAGACCTCCTCCTCCTCCTCCAGCCTCCTCTGCCACCGCACCCTCCACATGTTGTCCAGCAGAACAAACCCAAGCTGCTGGCGGGTTCACCTGCGCAGCGCCATCGTCCCCGCGCGACCTGCCGCCACCCACATCAACGCGTCCACGGCCTTAATGGCGCCTGATTGGTGATGTCATGATCCGGCCCGCATTGCAGCAGATGTCCAAACGCTCCTCCAGATGTGACCACGTCTGGTTTCCTCACCCTCCAAAAGCATTCAAACAGGATTCACGCCTGTGCGCCGCCTCTCCTCCACAAGCCCCTCAGCCAATCAGAGACAGTCGGACACCTGACAAGCCCCGCCCCCTACACGACCCTCTGCCCGCCTCCTTCATCCCTCCTGTGTGTCTGGTAGAATCATCCGTCAGCCCCCAGCGACTACTGGAGTGTGAAATTAAAATCAGGGAGGAGGTGTGTGTGTGTGTGCGTGCGTGCGTGTGTGTGTGTGTGTGTGATGGAGAGGCAGTTTGGACGTGTGTCCCGGCTCAACAGAAGGTCAATAAGATGCCAGTGGGAGCCATAATGTCGACCCCCCCGAGGCCAAACTGAGCTAATAGAGACGTCAGCGCTGGACTGGTGTGTTTCCAGTTCAGCGCTGGTGATCCGTCACTTCAGCCTCCTTTGATTTATTGGGACAGATTATTTGATTGGATCCAACTAGTGACACACAGAGCAGCAGTGAGCAAAGGTGTGTGTAGGTGTGTGTGTGTGGTGTGTGTGTACAGGTGTGCAGGAATGTTATATTCCAAAATGACATCACACGCCGCTGTCGGCCAGAACCGTGAGGTGGTTAACAGCTAACCAACCCGCCTGATACTCAGCAGCTCTTCACATCATCATCACCACCATCATCATCACCATCATCATCATCACCACCACATCATCACCACCATCATCATCATCACCATCATCATCATCACCACCATCATCATCACCACCACCATCATCATCACCATCATCATCATCATCACCATCATCATCACCATCATCATCACCACCATCATCATCATCATCACCACCATCATCACCACCATCATCATCACCATCATCATCATCACCATCATCACCACCATCATCACCATCATCACCACCATCATCACCATCATCACCATCATCATCACCATCATCACCATCATCATCATCAACCATCATCACCATCATCATCATCACCATCATCATCACCACCATCATCACCATCATCATCACCATCATCATCACCATCATCATCATCACCATCATCATCATCACCATCACCACCATCATCATCATCACCACCATCATCATCATCACCATCACCCCATCATCACCACCATCATCACCATCATCATCACCCCATCATCATCATCATCACCACCATCATCACCACCACCATCATCATCACCATCATCATCATCACCATCATCCCACCCATCATCACCATCATCACCACCATCATCACCATCATCATCACCACCATCATCATCACCATCATCATCATCACCATCATCACCATCATCATCATCACCATCATCATCACCACCATCATCACACCACATCATCATCACCATCATCACCATCATCATCATCACCATCAATCACCATCATCATCATCACCATCATCATCATCATCACACCATCATCATCACCATCATCATCATCATCACATCTCACCATCACACCATCATCACCATCACCACCATCATCCCATCATCACCACCACATCATCACCATCATCATCACCATCATCATCATCACCATCACCACCATCATCATCATCACCACCATCATCATCATCACCATCATCATCATCACCATCATCACCCCATCATCATCATCATCATCACCATCATCATCATCATCACCATCATCACCACCATCATCATCACCATCATCATCACCATCATCATCATCACCATCATCACCACCATCATCACCACCATCATCATCACCATCATCATCATCACCATCATCACCATCATCACCACCATCATCATCACCATCATCATCATCACCATCATCACCATCATCACCACCATCATCATCACCATCATCATCATCACCATCATCACCATCATCACCACCATCATCATCACCACCATCATCATCACCACCATCATCATCATCATCATCATCATCATCACCCTTGTTTTTATTCCTTTAGTAAGGTTAAGAATGAAGACACGCTTTGATCCTCTCTAACAGGCTCCTCCCCCAGGTGGACCCACCCCCTCAGGGCCTCAGGCTGAGCGTTCTGAGCGTAATCATCCTGAAGATAAACGGGATCGTTCCAGATTTCTGTGTGGACTAAACGAGGCGTCAGGGCCCCTGTAGGGGAGGAAGACGTGTATGTGTGTGTCGCCGTGCCTCTGCAGTGCCATGACGTCACCTGTCACTGCGCCCGTAACCACGATGGACGACGCCGAGCAGTTTTTACACGGTTAACTGAGCGTGACCACAAACGTGGCTGAGCTGTGGCTCTCAGCCTGATGACATCATCATGGTGATGGATGAGACGCGGCGGACAGCTGACCCCCACTCAGCTGCACAAGCTCAATTAGCTCGCAGCTAATTTAGTGCTTCTGGGATGAAGGTTTGATGAAGAGGAAGATTTTAAATCTAAACACCCCCACAATGCTCTGCAGTGGGGTACAGTGACATGTTCCCGCTCAGAGGAACCCCAGCAGATACCATCCGTGTGCCACTTACATCCTGCAGGAGCTTCTCCAGGTTCTCCTGGAGCTCGTAGAAGTAGCGGGACGTGATGAGGCCCTCGCGGCTCTTCTCCAGACAGTCTCTGGACAGCTCGATCAGCTGGTGGTGGATGAAGCTCAGCACGCCGTCGGCCAGGGGACACACCTTCCCAGGATCTGAGGAGGACAGCAGCTCGGCCAGACGCTCCTCCATCTGAGCTGTTGCCTGGGGGGGGGGGGGGGGGGGCACAAAACAATCTAAAGTCAAACGCTCCTCCAAAACCCTCTTTCGCTTCCTTCACTGTTATTACCGTGTAATAACAGCTACCAAAATGCACATGGACATTGTCACTGTATTGATCAAGGTGAAAGATGTCAGTCCAGATGTGTCCCAGACAGGAAGTGGCAGACAGGAAGTGTGTGTCGGCAGTACCGACCTTCGGAAAGCGCTCCTTGTACACGTGGTTCATCATGACGATCTCGTGGTCAAAGGAGATCGGCGAGCGTCCGGGGCTGAAACGACAGATGTGCGTGTATAAGATGAACACGTGGCTCACCCCAGAAGCTCCGCCCCCTCACACGTGCACATATACATGAAAAATACCAGCGGGGAACTATCTGAAATACATCTCAGGTTTCTCCACAGCGCCCCCTACAGGTGAGCCACATTCCCGACCAGCTGCAGCCAGACGGTGGTGAGAGGAGAGCAGCTGCCAGCAGGGCGCCACTCCCCACATCCTATAGGCTGCTGAGCGAGAGGGGATCCTAGAGGTCAAACACTTGACCTTCAAACTGCCCCACGTTATTGTCACCTTTCACAGCTTTGATGGGCCTGAAATCCTGGTTCTGATTCAAGTTGCTGACTGAATTTATCCTAATAAAACTGATGTTTCTGACACGCACGCACACACACACACGCACACACGCACACACTCATGAGCGACCAATGGAAACAGGCTGGGTGTCAGCTGACCCCCCAGGTCAGCTGACCCCCCAGGTCAGCAGGCAGGTGATCATACAGTCTCACTGACCACATGTCGTCGTCGTCATACGTGTCCACTGAGGCGAAACTGGGGACCATGACAACCTCTACACACTCAGAGACACAGTGTAAACGTGAGTGTGTGTGTGTGTGTGTGAGTGTGTGTGTGTGTGTGTGTGTGTGTGTGGGTAATAAAAAGGGCTGTCAGTTCTGAGGGCATTTTTATGACCTGACAGTCCGACAGTGACGTCTCCATCCATCTTTCATTCTGGTCCTCATTCTTTATTCTCTTCCCCTGGGACACACACACACACCACACACACACACACACAACACACACACGCACACACGCACACACTCATGAGCGACCAATGGAAACAGGCTGGGTGTCAGCTGACCCCCCAGGTCAGCTGACCCCCCAGGTCAGCAGGCAGGTGATCATACAGTCTCACTGACCACATGTCGTCGTCATACGTGTCCACTGAGGCGAAACTGGGGACCATGACAACCTCTACACACTCAGAGACACAGTGTAAACGTGAGTGTGTGTGTGTGTGTGTGAGTGTGTGTGTGTGTGTGTGTGTGTGTGGGTAATAAAAAGGGCTGTCAGTTCTGAGGGCATTTTTATGACCTGACAGTCCGACAGTGACGTCTCCATCCATCTTTCATTCTGGTCCTCATTCTTTATTCTCTTCCCCTGGGACACACACACCACACACACACACACACACAACACACACACACACACACCACCACCACACAGTCACCCGTCATCTTTGTGAAAGTGAGATGAAGGAAAGGTCAAAAATATCACTTCTGTTGCTGTCTCCCCTTGTTCTGAAGGTGTGTGTGTGTGTGTGTGTGTGTGTGTGTGTGTGCTGATGAATTATTCAAACAATCATATAAACATTGACTGCACACTATTCAAGGCTTTTTTTCAGCCTTCAGAGGACGTTTGTGGACGAAGGTGTGTGAGAATGTGGAGAAACTGGTTTGGTTGTAAATATTGAAAAAATGATTGAATCAGACTAAAAATGAGCTGATTTCTTCCTTAATTTATTTACTTCAGTGTTTCAAAATGCTTCTAAACTAAAATCTGCCTCAGACCTTTTGATTCTAATTATAAATGTAAATGTTTGCTTGAAATGAATAAAGATCAAATAGGAACATTTTCATGATGGGAAACAGTTGAAATAAATATGAAGTTGAGGTCCAGCATCACGTGTATGAGTCATCAGAGCACACACACTCACACACACTCTCACACACACACACACACTCTCTCTCACACACACACACACTCTCACACACACACACTCTCACACACACACTCTGACAATGAGGTCATGTCTTCAGTCATTCATTTGCAGCTCATTACTCTGGTAATTGGACTGAGCTGTCTGAATGTGACATATGATCAGATCATCACTGAGACCCTCAACACGAGACCACTATGTTCTCTCTCTCTCTCTCTCTCTCTCACACACACACTCTCTCACACACACACACACACTCTCTCTCTCTCTCACACACCACACACACACACACACACACACACACACACACACACACACACACACCCCTCCTGATTCAGCTGTGGTGGGGCAGCTCTGGCTCTTGTGATTAAAGGTGAGCTACTACAGAATATTATCCTCTTCTTCTCCTCTTCCTCTCATTCCCCCCCTCTCCTCTCCTCTCCTCCTTTTCTTCTCCTCTTCTTCTCTTCCCTCCCTCTCCCTCCTCCTCCTCTTCCCTCCCTCCCTCCCTCTCCTCCTCTCCTCCTCTCCCCTCCTCTCCTCTCCTCTCCCCTCCTCTCCTCCCTCCTCTCCCCTCCTCTCCCCTCCTCTCCTCTCCTCTCCTCTCCTCTCCTCTCCTCCTCCTCTCCCCTCCTCTCCCCTCCTCTCCTCTCCTCTTCCTCTCCTCTCCTCTCCTCTTCCTCTCCTCTCCTCTCCTCTCCTCTCCCCTCCTCCTCTCCTCTCCTCCTCCTCCTCCTCCTCCTCCTCCCGCCCCCCCAGGAGCAGCTGTCTGATGCAGTGGAATCCCTCAGGTGAACACCACGGTCATATTTCTGCTGTAATGGAACCAAAAACGTCCTCAGAGCTGAAGACAAAAACCCTCCGTCTTTATTCTGAGACTCCAGCTCACAGGAAGCTGCAGCAGAGCGGCCGTGTCTTCCTGTTAAGGCGAGGGAGGAGAGAATTAACAGGAGGGAGGAGAGAATTATCATGAGGGAGGAGAGAATTATCATGAGGGAGGAGAGAATTAACAGGAGGGAGGAGAGAATTTAAGGAGCTGAGCAGGAACGAGGTGTGTTTTCATCCTTTAGTCACCCCAAAACACTCAAAATGCAAAACAGCTCATTGGGGAGAGAGACCGAAGTAAATCAGACTGGACAGACACTCGGGTGGCGTGTGTGTGTGTGTGTGTGTGTGCGTGAGAGTGTGTGTGTGTGTGTGTGCGTGTGTGTCAGAAAAATAACATTGGTGCTTCACAACTGAGGTGGGTGACTTGGGAAATAAGAGGCCCAATTGAGCGTGACAGAGCCTGTATGAGGTGTGTGTGTGTGTGTGTGTGGTTGTGTGTGTGTGTGTGTGTGTGTGTGTGTGTGTGTGTGTGGGCTGCAGGAGCCCCATGTAATGAGATTCGGGGCTCTAATGTCAACAGTTCTCACCTCCTGAAACCTTCAGCGACTGTGTTCAGGGGAGAGTCTCACTGCTGTTCTGCTCTACAGTTTCCCAGTGTGATTCTGGTCCTGCTGTGGCGGGTAAACCAACCAGAGCTCATGCGTGTGGATGTGGGCGTCACGTGTGCTTCAGCTGCACACGGCTGCAGACCACCAGTGGAAACTCAGACCAGTTTAGACCAGTGCTCCCAGTAGCCTCCTGGTCTCTGTGGCCTGACGTCACACAAAGAGCCGCCGTACTCACAAACACGTGACGCCACACAACACGTGTGAACACAAACACACCTTTAATTTTGTCAACCCTTTATAGCAGCTCAGCCCAGTGATCTGCAGGTTGCTGGTTCAACTCCAGCTCTTACAGCCAAGGCAGAACCATAAACGCGTCACTAGGGTCAGGGTTAGGGTTAGGGTCAGACCCCCGAGGTCCTCTCTGGGACCTGGAACAGGAAGTGAGTATAGACGGGATACTGAAGCTGCTGCTGAGGCGATGCCTCCCTGAGGAGCAGCACCACCTCAGCTCACCTCCTCCAGCGGGTGTGACCGTGCCCGTCTCCTACCTGAGGCTGCGGGAGCGCGGTCTCATGGCGGGCGAGCGCCGTCCCTCCTCGTCTGTGATGCTCTCGGAGCTGAAGTGCTTGGTCAGGAAGTGCAGCTCGTCCGGTGTGGGCTGGAAGGGCAGCTGATGCAGCTTCTCCTGAGATGAACAGGAGGACTGTGAGAGGAGGAGCACAGAGGGAGCACAATTACAACCAGCACTGGAGCTACAGCGTGGAGAGCAGGAGGAGCAGGAGGAGCGGGGGGGGGCAGGAGCAGGCGTTCTCCTCCTGACCAGGTGGATGACTCTGCTGCCTGACCGGCATTTGCTCAACATTCAGGCCTGTTTGGGTTCTTCTGAGTCGCACGAGAGGCATAAACCTGGATTAAATCATGCGTTTTGGTATTTTAGCCAGACTTTAAGATATTGTAACCCTCCGTTTGTGTCCAGAGTTCATTTTTCAACTTGGCACAAACATCACCATCTAATAAGGTGCTACAGCTACAGCAGCAGCAGCAGCAGCTACAGCAGCAGCAGCTACAGCAGCAGCAGCTACAGCTACAGCAGCAGCAGCTACAGCAGCTACAGCAGCAGCAGCAGCAGCTACAGCAGCAGCAGCAGCTACAGCAGCAGCTACAGCAGCAGCAGCAGCTACAGCAGCTACAGCACAGCAGCTACAGCAGCAGCAGCAGCTACAGCAGCAGCTACAGCAGCAGCTACAGCAGCTACAGCAGCTACAGCAGCAGCAGCAGCTACAGCAGCAGCAGCAGCAGCTACGCAGCAGCAGCTACAGCAGCAGCAGCTACAGCAGCAGCAGCAGCTGCAGCAGCAGCAGCAGCAGCTACAGCTACAGCAGCAGCAGCAGCTACAGCAGCAGCAGCAGCTACAGTAGCAGCAGCAGCTACAGCAGCAGCAGCTACAGCAGCAGCAGCTACAGCAGCAGCAGCTACAGCAGCAGCAGCTACAGCAGCTCAGCAGCAGCAGCTACAGCAGCTACAGCAGCAGCAGCTACAGCAGCTACAGCTACAGCAGCAGCAGCACAGCTACAGCAGCAGCAGCTACAGCAGCAGCAGCTACAGTAGCAGCAGCAGCTACAGCCAGCAGCAGCAGCTACAGCACAGCAGCAGCAGCAGCAGCAGCAGCAGCAGCTACAGCAGCAGCACAGCAGCTACAGCAGCAGCAGCAGCTACAGCAGCAGCACAGCAGCAGCAGCTACAGCTACAGTAGCAGCAGCAGCAGCAGCAGCTACAGCAGCAGCAGCTACAGCAGCAGCTACAGCAGCAGCAGCAGCAGCTACAGCAGCAGCAGCAGCTACAGTAGCAGCAGCAGCAGCAGCTACAGTAGCAGCAGCAGTAGCAGCAGCAGCAGCAGCAGCAGCAGCAGCAGCAGCAGCTACAGCAGCAGCAGCAGCAGCATCTCAGGAGGAGGCAGCAGGGAGACATTTACCGAGACGGTGGAGCTGGGGGTGTTGGTGCCGTACCCAGAGGAAGGCAGGGAGGCCAGAGACCAGCGTCGACCATCCGTCCTGAGGGACAAACACAAGATGAAGGACATGCAGCATTCAGCAGATATTCAAGAGAACAGGCTGATGGGGGGCTCAGAACATCAGTCTAACCCAGATGTTCCACCAACACAGCTGGATTACTGTGGTCATCAAACTACACAAACACACTTTCCTGTTGTGACGACAACGGAGGAGAAAAATACTGACAACAAGTTGGAAAAAAAAGCTGATTCAAGCTGAAGTTGCCAGTTAAATTCCTTAAATTAAAAGTGTAAACCTGGACAGGCTACAGGCCTGAACCGTGGTCAGACCCTGCCAGGGGTTGTGGGCGGGGCCAGCCACACACAACAGTGAGGAAGGTCAAAGGTCAAAGGCAGAAGGTTACCTGTCAGCCCTGCTGTGTCCATGACTGTGGGGAGACAAAAGAGGAGCTTTGTTTAGATCTGGTCTCTCTCTCTCTCACACACACACACACACGCGCACACACACACACACGCACACACTCACACACACTCACACACACACACACTCGTAATATTCTGGCCCAGGTGAAGTCAAGACGAGTGTTTTAAGTCTGTCCTGAACAGCAGTGAGGAGTGTTGATGGTAAAACCTGTTTCTCTCTGATGTTGCTCAGTTTGTAGCTATGACAACACAACAACATCAAGCTGTGACCTAAAAGTGTCATCAGTCTTGATGCCATGGCAACAGGACTCAATTCTGACGTTTAAAACTGCAGCGCGTGAATGGCCTGTTGTACCGGCCTCGGCCACACGGTGTCACTGTGCTCCTGTCTGAGCAGCAGCTCTCGCCAGCGTTACCATGGAAACATTATCAGCTTAAAAAAAGAGATGGCAGCATGACCAACGTTTAAATTAATATCCTTTTTAATCTTGGATTAAAAATCTGTGACGCACTCACACTCTATCGGAGTGAGTTTTATTAAGCAGTGAGCAGCCATCTTCCTCTTCATCTTCCTCTTCATCATCTTCCTCTTCCTCATCATCTTCCTCCTCATCTTCCTCTTCCTCATCATCTTCCTCATCCTCATCATCTTCCTCATCATCTTCCTCATCATCTTCCTCTTCCTCATCTTCCTCCTCCTCTTCCTCATCATCTTCCTCATCATCTTCCTCTTCCTCATCATCTTCCTCCTCCTCCTCATCTTCCTCATCAACACACACCTGAACACAACACGCACCTGAACACAACACGCACCTGAACACAACACGCACCTGAACACAACACGCACCTGAACACAACACACACCTGAACACAACACACACCTGAACACCAGCGTGTGCCTCACCTGCGTGCTGGAACAAAAGAGAAGTGGGCGGCGGCGTTGGGGGAGAAGTTGCGAGGGCTGTCCAGAGGGCTGGTGCCTGTGAGGGAAACCAACAGGTTACATCGGCCAAGTCAGGTGGAAACTCACCTGAGCAGGTGAGGAGAGCACTGCTGGAACCACTGGAACAATGATGAGAGTGTGCTAGCGTGGGCTAGCTCAGCTAAGCTAAGTGCCTTCATCAGCTAGCCTCCATGATAGAGCTAAACAGCTGGTTACTGGTTACTAACCCTCATCTGCTGGAACCAGATCATGATGAGGAGTTTTTGGCATTTTGAGGACTAAAGATCTTCCATGAAGAGGAGCAGGAATGAAAACCCAGGATGATCTTTGAGGTTTCTTCTCTCTCTCTCTCACACACACTCTCACACACACACACTCACACACACACACACACACACACACACACACACACCACACACACACACACACACACACAACACACACACACACACCCACGAGTCGACTGGAGAACGGTGACCTACTTCCTCGACACGCTGCAGCTCCACAGACGTGCTAATATCAGACTGGGATCATCGTTCCAAAGTTAGGAAGCTCTTTAGAACACACAGCCGTCACCCCCCCCCTTTTTCTGAGGGGGGTGCAGGAGGAAGTGAGGGAGGTGTTGGATGGATGAGAGGGATTATTACACATTTATTACCAGACATTTATTAACCCCCAGACCGATCAGGCTGTGGGTGAGGAGGTGCACAGGTGATCCTCATGATCACCTGTGCACCTCCTCACCCACGGGGACGCTAACGGCACCTGATGGAGAAACGATGTCGGCTGGACTCAAGGTCGAACGATGGAAAAGCTCCCAAACAGCCGTGACTCAACCACCCAGTTAATAACAGCGTGTAATTAATGGGACACTAGGTCACCATGGCAACACAGCAGCTGCCACAGCAGGAAGGAGGCATCAGCTCACTTCCTGAGTCCAGCTCTTCCATCCATTATTCATCTAAGAGGGAAGCTGTGGATGGCTAAATCCAGGATGAGATCAGGGCCCTTTAGCACGCCGGTGTCCACCGTGTGTTACCTGTGTGTCCGTGCAGAGGTGAGTGTGGCCGTGGCAGGGTGGGGGAGGTGCTGGACGTCACAATCAGACTCTTCCTGTTGCTCGTGCGACAGCTGAAGACACAAAAGAGCCACAATCACATCACCGTTCCCAGACCAGCTCCTGACCCCGGAGGGCCCGGATGGACACGTCCTGTATCTGGCGTCAGCCGCTAGTGACCCACACACACCTGCACAGCTCTGACTACGGAAGCCCTGGTGGGACACAGCAGACCTCAGCAGAGGCGCCGCTTTAGTCACATGACACAAGAGGAGGGTTCATGATGACGTTGATGATGTCATCAGCCTTTCACAACAGCCGGACCTCATTCTGATGATTAACGGGTTCATCAACACACACTCTGAATATTTACCTGTTTAATATACATGTTACATCCAGTGTGTGAGTGTGTGTGTGAGACACCATCTGCTAGGAGTTGCAGCATCAGCAGTCTAAGAGCACCACGTGGTCCAGACACACACACACACCACACACACACACACCTCTGTGTCAGATCTTCTGGACTAACCCTAACGCTATTATTATTATTATTAGTAGTAGTAGTAGTAGTAGTAGTAGTGTCGTTATTATTGTCGTTATTATAGTTATTGTCGTTGTTATAGTTGTTGTCGTTGTTATTATAGATGTTGTCGTTGTTATAGTTATTGTCGTTGTTATAGTTGTTGTCGTTGTTATTATAGTTATTGTCGTTATTATAGTTATTGTCGTTGTTATAGTTGTTGTCGTTGTTGTCGTTGTTATTATAGTTATTGTCGTTATTATAGTTATTGTCGTTGTTATAGTTGTTGTCGTTGTTATTATAGTTATTGTAGTTGTTATTATAGTTATTGTCGTTATTATAGTTATTGTCGTTATTATAGTTATTGTCGTTGTCATAGTTGTTGTCGTTATTATAGTTATTGTCGTTATAGTTGTCGTTGTTATTATAGTTATTGTCATTGTTATTATAGTTATTGTCGTTGTTATTATAGTTGTTGTCGTTGTTATAGTTGTTGTTGTTATAGTTATTGTCGTTATTATAGTTGTCGTTATTATAGTTGTTGTCGTTATTATAGATGTTGTCGTTATTATAGTTATTGTCATTGTTATAGTTGTCATTGTTATTATAGTTGTTGTCGTTGTTATAGTTGTTGTCGTTGTTATAGTTGCTGTTGTTGTTATTATAGTTATTGTCATTGTTATTATAGTTATTGTCGTTATTATAGTTATTGTCGTTATTATAGTTGTTGTCATTATTATAGTTGTTGTCGTTGTTATTATAGTTATTGTCATTGTTATAGTTGTTGTTGTTGTTATTATAGTTATTGTTGTTGTTATAGTTATTATTATACTTGTTGTTGAAACCAGTCAGACCAGAGAGACGAAGCTACACGATGAACGGTCCCCACTGGAGCTCTGCTGGATCCTCCCAGTCCAGAGCTCCAGTGGGGACCGGTGGACAGAGAACTAAGTGGTCCAGTAACCTGGACCCACCGGACGAGGAGGAGCAGGAGGAGCAGGGAAGAAGGGGGGAGGAGCAGGGGGAGCAGGAGGAGCAGGAGGAGGAGAGGAGCAGGAGGAGCAGGAGGAGCAGGGAAGGGGGGGGGAGCAGGAGGAGGAGGAGCAGGGAAGAAGGGGGGAGGAGCAGGGGGAGGAGGAGGGGAGGAGCAGGAGGAGCAGGGAAGGGGGGAGCAGGGGGAGCAGGAGGAGGAGCAGGAGGAGCAGGGAAGGGGGGGAGGAGCAGGAGGAGGAGCAGGAGGAGGGGGAGCAGGAGGAGCAGGGGGAGCAGGAGGAGGAGCAGCAGGAGAGGTCAGCTGAGGGAAGGACAGCAGCAGCAGCATCACTGCTCACCATCACCCACAAACACTCAGATGGATACAGAGAGATTCCACCTTCATCTTCACGCTGTGATGAAGAGGAGGAAGAGGAGGAAGAGGATAAGGAGGACGGGACGATCCGTGGAACAGGACGGAGACGCCTACCTCTTGGAACGCCGCAGCATGCTTCTGTCTGGCAGGCAGAAATTGGAGAGAACCGTCCAGGTGTCAGACATGCTAACGCAAACACGCCGCCATCAAGAACACGCCGCCATCAAGAACACGCCGCCATCAAACACGCCGCCATCAAGAACACGCCGCCATCAAGAACACGCCCCATCAAGAACACGCCACTATCACGGGGACTCAGCGGCGCAGCTGAGGACGCGAGTGGAAGACAGACAGGAGAGCGAGCGAGTGAGCGAGCAAGCGAGCGAGGCTGCGCTGTGGACTCTGGCTCCGCCCCCTCCCTCTGCTCTTCATCTGGCTCCGCCCCCTCCCTCTGCTCTTCATCAGAGGAGGCAGCGCTAATAGACGCCTAATAAAGGTGTATTTAAAGGGGCCCCAACAGACCCCCAACAAGACTCCTGGACCTGGACCTGGACCTGACCGGCTCCACATCCAGGGCACAGAGACAACAACGTACTCTCGACGATGGAGGATCAATCTGAGCAGCGGTCGGAGGTGGCGGACGCTTACCTCCAGAAAAAGGGGTTTCCTCGCTGTTGAACAGGGGCCGATGAAGGGCCGACAGGAAGGCAGAGGGGGGGTGAGGAGGAGGAGAGGCTGATGGAGGGGGGCGGAGCCAAGGAGGTGGGGGACAGCAGATGTTGGAGGAGGCTGCTGTTGCTGTGGCAACGCAGCTGAGCTGGTGACCAGATTCTGTCCAGGTAGTGGGGGGGGGGGGGGTGCATAAAGGGAGGAAGAGTAGACTGTCAACAGAGTGTGTGTCTGAGTCTGTGTGTGTGAGTCTGTGTGTGTGTGTCTGAGTCTGTGCGTGTGTGTCTGAGTCTGTTGTGTGTGTGTCTGAGTCTGTGCGTGTGTGTCTGAGTCTGTCTGTGTGTGTGTGTCTGAGTCTGTGTGTGTGTGTGTGTGTGTGTCTGAGTCTGTGCGTGTGTGTCTGAGTCTGTGTGTGTGCCTGAGTCTGTGTGTGTGTGTCTCAGTCTGTGTGTGTGTGTCTGAGTCTGTGTGTGTGTGTCTCAGTCTGTGTGTGTGTGTCTGAGTCTGTGTGTGTGTGTCTCAGTCTGTGTGTGTGTGTCTGAGTCTGTGTGTGTGTGTGCGTGTGTTGTCTGAGTCTGTGTGTGTGTGTGTGTCTGAGTCTGTGCGTGTGTGTCTGAGTCGGTGCGTGTGTGTCTGAGTCGGTGCGTGTGTGGTGTCTGAGTCGGTGCGTGTGTGTCTGAGTCGGTGTGTGTGTGTGAGTCTGAGTCTGTGTGTGTGTGTCTGAGTCTGTGCGTGTGTGTGTCTGAGTCTGTGCGTGTGTGTGTCTGAGTCTGTGCGTGTGTGTCTGAGTCTGTGCGTGTGTCTGAGTCTGTGCGTGTGTGTCTGAGTCTGTGTGTGTGTGTGTCTGAGTCTGTGCGTGTGTGTGTCTGAGTCGGTGCGTGTGTGTCTGAGTCTGTGTGTGTGTGTGTCTGAGTCGGTGCGTGTGTGTCTGAGTCTGTGCGTGTGGTGTGTCTGAGTCGGTGCGTGTGTGTGTCTGAGTCGGTGCGCGTGTGTGTCTGAGTCTGTGTGTGTCTGAGTCGGTGCGTGTGTGTCTGAGTCTGTGTGTGTCTGAGTCAGTGCGTGTGTGTCTGAGTCTGTGCGTGTGTGTCTGAGTCTGTGCGTGTGTGTGTCTGAGTCGGTGCGTGTGTGTCTGAGTCTGTGTGTGTCTGAGTCTGTGCGTGTGTGTGTCTGAGTCGGTGCGTGTGTGTCTGAGTCTGTGTGTGTCTGAGTCGGTGCGTGTGTGTCTGAGTCTGTGTGTGTCTGAGTCGGTGCGTGTGTGTCTGAGTCTGTGTGTGTCTGAGTCTGTGCGTGTGTGTCTGAGTCTGTGCGTGTGTGTGTCTGAGTCGGTGCGTGTGTGTCTGAGTCTGTGTGTGTCTGAGTCTGTGCGTGTGTGTGTCTGAGTCTGTGCGTGTGTGTGTCTGAGTCTGTGTGTGTCTGAGTCGGTGCGTGTGTGTCTGAGTCTGTGTGTGTCTGAGTCGGTGCGTGTGTGTCTGAGTCTGTGTGTGTCTGAGTCTGTGCGTGTGTGTCTGAGTCTGTGTGTGTCTGAGTCTGGCGTGTGTGTCTGAGTGGTGTGTGTGTGTGTGTCTGAGTCTGTGTGTGTGTGTGTGTGTGTCTGAGTATGTGCGTGGTGTCTGAGTCTGTGAGTTGTGTGTGTCTGTGTGTGTCTGAGTCTGTGTGTGTGGTGTGTGTGTGTGTCTGTGTGTGTCTGAGTCTCTGATGTGCGTTGTTGTGTGGTGTGTGTGTGTCTGAGTCTGTGCGTGTCTGTCTGAGTCTGTGCGTGTCTGAGTGTGTGTGTGCGTCACATGACAACTAACACACACGTGTACTGCTGACGAGCTGTTGCACTATTCTATCACAACAGGACGTGTTTGAGACCAGTGAAACATGCTAACGTAGCACTGGCGTCTGTCCTCTGAAGTTGTCTACATTTCTAATTAAAGTTGTCTATATTTCTGTAATTAGCTGCACTTAATCTGCACCTTTAAATGACTCTGGTTTAGCTGCAGCTGCCTCTGCGCCCTGGCGCCACCTAGCGGCCACTAAAGCCACTTTCAGGCTGGTCTGCTCAGCAGTTCTGCATCTTATGATGACAGGACACAAGATGTTCTCCAATAAACTCACTGTGACCTTTGACCACTAAAACTAAAGCAATTATTCACATTAATCTTCATATCAAGCTAACAGCTGCTAGCATGACTGCGTTAGCATTGACCGTCTTGCTGAGGAAACAAATCCACCTAAAACAGGTTTCAGCTCAGATCAGATGAGACCCAGTCTCTCTTACTGCAGATGAAGGTGTGTTGCTCCTGCTCGCTCCTTCCTCCTCTTCATCTTGTGTTCCAGGACAAAAGCCTCAACTGTAATCTATAATAATCCACTGGACTGTAACAGCTCCATCAAACACACGATCACCTCTCCCTGAGTCCAACGCTGACTCTTCTGCACTGTGTGTGTGTGTGTGGTGTGTGTGTGTGTGTGTGTGTGTGTGTGTGGTGTGTGTGTGTGTGCGTGCGTGTGCGTGTGTGTGTGCGTGTGTGCGTGTTATCACAGCTATGTGAAGAATCTGGGCTAAAGTTTTCCTTCACCAGTTTGGGCTTGCTGAGTCACAAACTAACGCACACACACACACACACACACACGGTGTCTCCATGAGTTCGTCTTCTGAAGGAACTCCTGAATAAACTTTGTTCTATCACAGAGAAAAGACAAAAGGTTCCAGCAGCTGAACCTCCAGATGGAATAGCTCTGAGCTCTGCTCACCCCCAGGAACAGAGCTCAGTCCCTGGGTACAGTCTGCTCTGATAATCCCCCTCTGCTCCTCTGATGGGGACAGGGGAGGAGACAACCACACAGGGGGAGGAGACAGTGACAAAGGGGAGGAGACAACCACACAGGGGGAGGAGACAGTGACAAAGGGGAGGAGACAACCACACAGGGGGAGGAGACAGTGACAAAGGGGAGGAGACAATCCCACAGGGGGAGGAGACAATCCCACAGGGGGAGGAGACAACCACACAGGGGGAGGAGACAATCACACAGGGGGGGAGACAACACGCAGGGGGATGAGACAGTGACAAAGGGGAGGAGACAATCCACAGGGGGATGAGACAGTGACAAAGGGGAGGAGACAACCACACAGAGGGAGGAGACAACCACACAGGGGGAGGAGACAACCACACGGGGGAGGAGACAGTGACAAAGGGGAGGAGACATCCACACAGGGGGAGGAGACAGTGACTTTTAATATTGTACAAGCATTTATAATTATTTTCATGCTGAATATGATGTTACGCCTGCTATAAAGCACGAGACCTTAAACAATAGAGCAGTGGGTCCATTTATCATCTGATTATCTTTAGTGTTTTGCTGTGTGAGAAGATGATGAAGATGAAGATGACCAGTCAGAAATCAAAGCCTAAAATGGAAACTGGCTTCAGCGTCTCATGGCTCATCACGCCAGCGCTCGTTTTCCTGACTTTATCGGGACAAACAGGAAGTGCAGCTGTCCGATTCTCAGAAACCTGAAGGTTGGCCAGGGGGGTTTGATGGGACACCAGGGCTGTGTCCGACTCCACACCCTCGTTCCCTGGTCACTACTCACTACATGGGGACATGGACGAGTGAACTACGTAGCGCACTCAATTCTCAGTTAGCTTTCGGACACTACGGACACTGTGGCGCACGTAAAATGACGTAATGTTGTCGCATAATAACAAGGAACCGGTCGCCGGGAAAAGTGGCCAGGTCCATTTAATTATTTTAACCCATCCGAAACACATTCAGCGGTCGTAGGGGGGGTTAGGACACAGCCTATGTAGGGTATAGGGGGGGTTAGGACACAGCTGTGTAGGGTATAGGGGGGGTTAGGACACAGCCTGTGTAGGGTATAGGGGGGGGTTAGGACACAGCCTGTGTAGGGTATAGGGGGGGTTAGGACACAGCCTGTGTAGGGTATAGGGGGGGTTAGGACACAGCCTATGTAGGGTACAGGGGGGGTTAGGACACAGCCTGTGTAGGGTATAGGGGGGGTTAGGACACAGCCTATGTAGGGTATAGGGGGGGGTTAGGACAAAGCCTGTGTAGGGTATAGGGGGGGTTAGGACACAGCCTGTGTAGGGATAGGGGGGGGGTTAGGACACTGCCTGTGTAGGGTATAGGGGGGGTTAGGACACAGCCCAGGTGATAATTCACACACACCCACACAATGAAGCTACAGCCTGGCCAAAGCCAAACCACGGCAGGAATCCTGCATTTCCAACCTTCTGAACCTTCTGAACCTGTGTGTTGTTCTCACACATGTTCCAGCCTTGTGTGAGATGCTGTTGCTCTTGTAGATTTGAAGTGAAAGGTTTGTCCTCTAGTGTTCAAAGTGCTGCCCTCTGCTGCTGCACAATAATCAATTCTATATGACATTGATCCTTCTTTCTGCTAAAGCCCTCATTTGGCATATATAAATATGACACAACAAAAAACACACATC